>NW_017536219.1:50026-98316 GCF_001853355.1 Bactrocera latifrons | reverse complement strand
AAAAAAATAGTAACAATAAAAACAAAAAAAGTCTAATAACAGTAAGAACAATTTTAAATACATAAAATATTTTTAAAAATTGACAAAAAAAATCTAGTAAAAAAAATATTAAAGTACAAAAAAATTAAAAATATTATAAATAAAATAAAAATTTGTAAAATACGGTTGGCATACTGTTATTGACATTCCAATAAGTTTATTATTTTTAGTCTATTATTTTCCTTTTTTGCTTTTTCCACCATTACCATTAAATTACCATTTAAATTATTTTTTTTTAATTTCTCATTTCATTTGCGTCGTGTATAAAGCAATTTCGTGTATTAACAACATTATTTTATTCAATAAAGAAATTCTGCTTCTGATTCTACAAGCAATGATGTTTTTGTTTTTTTTTTCATATAATATGGAAAGGATACTTTTTCTGTAAGAAGGTTTCCAAGTAGTGTTTTTCATGCAGAAGTGGCTGTTATTGATGTGGCCGTAGACATAATGCTACTATCGATAACAGAGCGACAATACTAGAGCTGAGTTTACTAACTTTGCGTTGAAAGCTAGTCAATGATCTTACTTGAAATAACATCAAGCTACTTCTTCATCAAACTCTTTTGGGGACCTGGTCATAGCGGAATCGCTGGCAAAACTGCAAAGCAAATGAGCTAGGAGGCACATAGGCATAGGACCGAGTGTGATCCCCATTGACGTCTTGCATTCTAGCACTGGATCAATGAAGTTCGGGTGCGCTTAGCAGCCGCTAGTCGACTTGAGATCATTTTAGCTAAGAGTAGAATGCAGGAGTTGCACTGAACTGCTTGCCATTAGCAAAGTGCGTCTTGACGTAGTCGTAGGGGTTTTTACTGGGCGATAAGCCATATTCATATTCATTTTCTCGGTACCAATATGCCAAGTTCAGCATTTCTTCTTCGTATGCCGCTCAATATATCAACTTTTCTCGTCTTTCTCATTAAAGTCTTTCATGTTTCTTTTCTGCTTGAATAAAAAACAAAATTTAATGGGATTTGACCTACCTTTGGATATATGCCTACCATTTCATCAAATAGTCAGCACTCTGTGCTAAAATAAGAATATTAAATCACTGGAAACGTCTATCTACCTATAAAAACTATACTCCCATCCCTCGACATTTTTCCCATTAACCACTTCGTTATTATCTCCTAATCAAAAGCTCCACAATTAATACTTTTTAAAACGCAATCTCTGCTGGATGCGCAAATTTTTATTCATGGCATTTTATCATTTAACCCGTTACTTCTTCTCACTCACCGAACAAGCCGCTTCGTCAACTGTCATAAATATTTACTCAGCACTATTGATTTGAAATGGCATTTATGGTCGAAAACAAATACTTTAATTTGTTCAGCCAATCTTCTCGCAACTGAGTTTAATATACGATTATTGTTGTTATAACCTGCTTAATATACAATTAATTAATATTTATTAAATATTTTTCACTGTCAAACTACCGCTCGTATGAAGAGTTTAAAAATAGGCGAGAAAAAATACAAGAAAGCAATTGGAATGCAAAAGCAAGGAAAGAAATAGAAAAAACTTGTGTTTATACTCGCTGCATGTAAATATGTATGAGGAATTTGAATATGTTAGAGATGGGAGTAGACCATAAGTAAACGAAATCGATGAGTTTAATAATGGAGTGAAAAAACTGGAAGTGATGAACTACTTAAGGTGATAAGTGTGGCACTTAAATGCAAGAACAGAGCTGCACGAAACTTAGAAGAAAGTTGAATATGAATTGATACAATATCCAATCCCAGATGTTTCAGAAGTTCATAAAACCAGATATTCTATAACGTCAGTAAACTGAAACAAAAACATTGCCTGGTATAGAAGAGTTAATATTGAAGGTGTCTCAGAAGTTCATAAACATAAGCGTTTCAGAAGTTCATAAAACTAGATGTTTCATGAGTTCACTAAACTGAAACTAAAATAATGTCTAGTATAGTTCAATGAGAATTCAACTTCATAAACCAAAAAGTTCTTAGCAGCTCACTTCTTATTCATAAATGGAAAGTCATGTATCTCGCCATAGCATTCCAGGTGTTTCAGAAGTTCATAAACCGAAGTCTTTCAGTAGTTCATAAACCGAAGTGTCTCAGAAGTTCACTGTCTACACTGGTATAGCCAACTCACAAACCAACTATTCGCCACAAAAAAATTCTAAATCTTTGTCATCAATACCACATTATCAAACAAGTATAATATCTCACCCATCTCTATGTAGCTTATCTACAAATCTCCAATAAAATCATAAAAATCGAACAATTAATTTTGAAATTTATTTACCAGAGGATTTATGGTATTTAAACGAGGAATTTCGGGTGATGATATCATCTGATAACAACGTTGTCGCGTTAACTGTTCGCTATTGCTGTGTTGTTCTTTCAGCTGCGCGCTGGTGCTCACTCGCATGCAGCAGTCTAGCCAATATGCCGGCTAAAAAACAACGAAGCAGCGCGTGCGCGTCACAGCAGGTGTTTGAAAAGAAATATAATTTGAAGTGAAACCACACAAATGAAACACAATTGAATTGTATTATTGAATGCGACGCTGCTGATGGTGGTGAGATTTAGTAGTTGGTTAGACAGCTTGATATAGCAGTCATATAGCCAGTGTATCGTATATACATACCGATATACGTACACACATACATATGCATATAGAAAACACTATAATGTATTAAATATTTTTAATATGAAACATGTTTGCTGCGTAACACAAACTGGCCTGGGCGCTTCGTGGATTTGATTTCCATTTATCTGTGGATTTTTGGAGGTCCATCGGGGAGCTTGTTTCAATTTGTTACGCTTGTTGGCAGCGGGCGGGCAGTCGCACCATGACATAGCCCATGTGAAATGCTTGGTGAAAGATGGTAGAGCGTTAGGTGACTGCTTTTTTCTGTTTCTGTGTATGTGTGTGATTGTAGTGGTAGTGGTGCAGGTCTTGTTGGGCGGTTGGAGACAGCAGAAGCTGTGCAGGAATTTCGAACAAAGATTGATTAGCATGATAAAGGTGGTTATGGTTATAAAACAATGGCATTAAAACAAAAACACAGACAAAGAGCTAATAATTTGAAAAATGCTGCGAAAGCAAAGCAGGCCAACAAAACAGAAAAAAAACGTTTCACTTCAAGCAGCAAATGAGCTATAGAGCCCGAATGTTCGACTCTTAATATATGTATATACACAAACATTTATATATATATATATAAGCCAACAATATATGTACATTAAATTAATGCTGCCTTGCTTAGCCTCAATTTTCGCATATTTGCAGTTTTTTTTTTTTGGCCAACGATTACGTCTGTGACAGCCCAGCCCAGTTCGGCAGCCAAACGCTGCACATCAAGTTTGTGTCTTAAGTCTTTCGTTCAAGAAATGTATGATTTTGTCACTTTTTATTAATAATTGCAATTGACTAACATTTAAATTAATGGATATTTCGCTCTTTTAATTGCAATATGCGTTATAAATTTCAACATTTCATATTTTTATATTTAAACTAAATCACTTCCAATTATATAAGTAAGTCAAGCATTTCAGGTTGGCAGGCGCGATTTGGCGCTAAGTGTTAGTTCGTGTACGCATGTGGAGATATTTGGGGTGTATGCACCTGGAGGTTATCTCTATCATTATACCACATGGGGATTTCTGTTGACGGCTTTTCATTTAAATATTTACGGGTGAGGTTTTGGTCAACTTTTGAAATCAGACAAGTGTAAAAAGTATAGGAAAATTGTAGTTTGTGCCAAATCTTGTAGGTTTAGGTGCGATAAGTAAGTTATGAAAAAGTTTAAAGGCTGTTTGCTTGCATTTGTGAAATTTCATGGTATAAAGCTGTGTGCGTTCAATTAAAATTTTGGCGATTTTTTTTTCAAGCAATATGCCTCATTTAATAAAGCTTAGTTCATACACTCTTTACGATTTTACCGGATTAGTGAGTTATTCTCGAATTTTACGTTAATAAATTAATTTAGTATCATCATTTAATAGACCTGATGCAAATATTTCATTAGAGCTAGGTGTTTCATGAGTTCACTAAACTGCAACAAAAACATTGCCTAGTACAGATGATAGTATGTATTATATTGTTTATTATAGTGTTTCATAAGTTCATAAAATGAAATGCTTCAACGGCTCGCTTATTATACAAAATATATATTCTTAATACGATTAGAAGTCATGTATCTCACTATAGCATCCCAGGCGTCTCAGAAATTCATAAAACTTTGTGTTTCAAAAGTTCACTAAACTGAAACAAAAACATCGCCTTGTAAAAAAGACAGTAATATCGTAAGTGTTTCATAAGTCCATAAGCCGAAATGCTTCAGCAGCTTACTTCGTACATACAATTTACATGCGCGTAAATATTGTATAAGCGTATAAATTGTGATCATGGAATTTAAAGTGTTTTAAAAGTTCAAAAACCTAAGTGTTTCACAAATTCATAAATCTAAAAGCTGCACAATATCACCAACAATACACTAAAAATATCGGTTAGAGAAGTAAATATTTTACTATAATTATAATTGTATGTGTTTCCGAAGTTCACAATCCTATGTGTTCCACAAGTTCACTATTTATACAAAATTTTCATTTAAACTATACAATATTAATAGTAAATGAACCTTTTTTCATGCTGCAATAACAAAAATTCAATCAGATTAACTAACCTTGTTAATGGCAGTGAGGAGGACATAATTAAATGCAACCAATTTTTTAAAAACAAATTTTAACTAAGAAAAAACAAAATCTTCGGCGGTACTGCAACTATAATATCCTCATTTTATAGCATGACAACATTAAAGAGTATAAAAAAAATATTTACTTCGATTTTCATAGGTCAATTTATATGGCAGCGATATGTTATAGTGATCCGATTGCAACAATATGTACCGAGCCGTTACTCGAGACAATATTCAATATAAAATATTCTACTGATAATGCCTCAAGCAAGAACTTGATTTTCAGCGGTCAATTTATATGACAGCTATAGACTAAAGTGCAGCAATTTGGAAAATTTTTATGGAGACTATAGCGTTACCGTGGTTAAAAATGTATGGCAAATTTCCTGAAGATATCATGTCAAATAAAAAAGTTTTCCTTACAAGGGCTGAACTCCAATCGATGATGGCAGCTATATTCTATAGTAGCCCGATCTGAACTAATTCTTCGGAGTTTGTACCGTTGCTTAGGACAATAACCCACGCCAAAAATCGTTACCAAATATCTTCAAATAAAAAAGTTTTCCTTACAAAGACTTGACTCCAATCGATGAGTGTGTATGGCAGCTATATGCTATAGTAATCCGATATCGGTGGGTCCGACAAAATAGGGAGCTTCTTAGGGAAAGAAAGAAGTGTGCAATATTTCAGTTCGATATTTTGAAAGCTGAGGGATTAATTCGCATATAGAGCGTTAAAGCGACAAGTCGACAAATCTACTCCGATCGCCACGTTAACCACTTTTATATATGATAAAAACAGTTACAAGCAAAAAATAAGCTTTTCATATAATATCCATTTCCAAAAAAATATTAAATTTACTTTAAATCAAAAGTAAAAAAACATACTAACAATAAGAAGTCTACAGTAGACTATGTGACTCCAAACAGCATATACAGCAAAGCCATTTAATACACATATCACTACATACATACATATATGAAAATGTTGCTCTGCCAATACGTCTGCTGTAGGCAAATAAACACACATACATGTACATATATATATATATATATATATATAAATATATGGCATGTTGTTTGCTATAGAAAAATTCGCTATGCTAATTTATGCAATGACCGTAAAAAATCTTGAGATAAATAACTTAACTGTCAAGTTTTTGCATATCATTAAGCCACACCACATACAACTAAATATGTATAGAAGGGTACACACACACACACACATACACATAAACGCATGTAAAGCTCCATTATAGCAATGCAAGTGCTGTTGGACTTCTGTTTCTTTGCCGTGAAACTAATCAGTATGGCCAATCAATCGTCGGCAATTGACCACAAATATCCACTAAATATCCAGAAAATACCGACCGAGTGGCAAATGAAATGAATAAACGATATTGAATGATGTGAATTGAAATTGTAGTCGAATCAAATGATAATTAGTGGAATTGCGCGCGCGAGCCAGCAAATGATAAGTAGAAAAGCAAATTGCTGATTGTTGCCGCTATAAGCATATTTACATAATATTATACTATGCAGATATATATACACAAATACACATGCAAAACATATTGCCATAGTTAGACAAAGTTATGCAGCATGTGTGTTTGTATTTGTGTTATGCACAGAAATTTCTTTTCAATCAAATGGAAAAATTAAGTAAAAATCTCCATTAGCTCTCTATATACACTATATCTATTGCATGCACATATTTATTAAATGCAAAGTGATTGTAGTATTTGGCAACGCAATTTGCTGTTTATTATAAGAGAAACAGTTTTAGACACATTGTCTGGCGCATTGCTTGTTAATAAATCCCCTGCTAATTATATTGCTCAATATTTGATGACTCGTTTTGCATGCAAATATTTAACATTCCCGCTGCTTAGCAATATTCTTTATTCAATTTAGCTAAAGGTGGAGTAATTTTTCTTTTATGGCGCCAAGCCTTCGAAAGCCCCTAAATTGGAATGAAAAACAGAAATGAATACATTGAAGCAAACTATTATAATATTTAAGCTACAATCTTACAACCGTTGGTTTTGATGCTTTTCTGGGTTAGTAAGGACTACAGAGCTATCTTAAATAGAAAAAATTAAAAATTAATAAAGACCCTTGCTACTATAAACCATTCAGCTGCAGTTTATCGGTAGAGATCAAATAACACCACTCAATGGAATACGAAATTCACATAAATGTATTTTTGCCGATTTTTGCTGCTTCCAACTACCATTTGAACTCATTCAACGCTGTATTGACCAGAAGTGTTAACAATTAGCATTTCAATAATTAAAAAGCGTGTTATTTGATACAGACATCGTCATTGTTCCAAGAAATAGCGTGAAAACTAACAGAGGATTATCCTTTGGCTCCACCTATCTTTGGCTTTACACAAAAGCAATAACATCCTTCACAGGAGAGTTTCTCATAGCTTTAAAGGGTAGGAAATATCTTTATCTTGATTTTGGTTCAAACTTGATTTAAAGTAAAACTATTTATCAAATCAAAATACGCCAAAAATTTAAATTCAATGAAATTTGGAAATGGAATTGAAAATGGAATTACATTTAAAAATAATAATAAAAATACCATACCCAGAATTCCAATCTTACTAAACTAATCTCAAATTTTACTCAATTAACCATATAATAGACCAGCTCCTTAAGAACAGCCGGTACGATAAGGACTATCTTTCCGCAGTGGAAAGAAAGCAGACAGCCAACATCGCAATGTTGATAGATTTTAAAACGAAAACAAGACACTTTTGCGGACAAAAAAAGAAAGAAATGTGTGAGTATGAAGAGATTGAGAAACTGGTCCACAAGGGTAATCCTGAAAAATCTTACGATTAGATGCTAATCTAACTAAACGAAGATTTCAAGACCAGAACATACTCTTTTAGGTGGTGAACTTTAACACGTTTAACACTTGTCGATCCAAACGGAAATAGATCGATAGGTGGTAAACTAGTTCCTGACGCCCAGAGCATACTAAAATTATGAAGACAACTCTTCTCCAGCCTACTGAACGACAATGAAAGTGTAATATCTAATTCCCCAAATCATTTGTCTATTCCATCGTCAGACATTCCATTGCCCGACCATGAACATAAGCGGATAAGCCTTAACATCGCGTAGAAGGTTCTATCGAGCGAGTGTTGTCTGGATGGGAAAGTACCCTGAAGCAAAAAACCCTTACTATGTTTAAAAAGCAAACACGATGAGTAAAACTCACTAAACTCATCTTCTTAAACGAATTGAAATCGAGTTGAAACTGAAGTGCAACGCTGCGGGTTGTTGTCCACACTGCCTTTAACACTGCTGGTTGCTGAACAGACTGTAAATTTGGTTGTGTGCATTGAAAAAATAGCAATCAACGGATGAACTTTAATCATCAGAAAAAATACCAAATTAACAACTCAGGCAATCGAGTAGACAGATGTACGAAAGTCAAACACTGATTTCTGAATTGTGTACTTACGGAGTTACATGGGTTTGCCGGTTCCGAAAATTCTATGGTTTTTTTTTTATTGTCTTAATACATTCCAAACCACCTCTAGAATACTGTCTTAGCAATATTTTTGTAGATACAGTCAGTTGGCGAGATTTCTCGAGAACTACTCAACCCATCTTCATCAAATTTTTCACAGGTCTTTGAGATACAATTCTTAAAGAAGCAGAGGAAGAATTTTTTCGATTACAAATTTTAAGCAAAAGTATTACGCGAAAGTCGAGGAAACCCATGTAAAGCCTTAACAAAACAAATGTTAAAGCAACAACTTCCTAGTAAAAACCTTCAGTTAGCAGTTCTCACAATTCTTGCCGCAACTTCCAACATAGTCACCAGCACTTGCGAAATGAGCACTTATCTATTTTTACACCCAATAAATGTTGAATTTAAATACTAACCATACAAAATAGACCTTTAAATCACTGGCTGGCAATCATTAAATCGCGGCGCACGCAATTTAGTTAAATTAACATTGTTTCGATTTGTATGCAGTTCGATTGTATCACAAATAAATTTTCATTCACTGCTCAGGCACATAAATTAAATGGCTTTAGAATAAGAAAAACGCAACAACAGCAACAGCAACCATTATAATCATACAAGAGAGGCAAGTACTTGTTGCTGCCGCTGGTGCGGAGCCCTGACCGGTGTGGGGAGGTGTTGCAGCGGTACGAACAACGGCAGCAGCAGAACAAGAGCTAAACACTTGAAAAATTTTAATTGCCTAAATGCCACACATGCGGCACATCTAGTGACCAGACGTACAACGGCCAGAATACACCAAATGAGAGACGAAACACAAAGAAAAAAAAAAAGAAAAAATAATCAAAACTCGAAAAAAATTTAAAAAGTACAACACGGATGCACACACCGCATATACTGAAGCGTGTGCAACATTTGCGTTGCAACAACAGCAACAGCAGCAGCATCGGTCGCAGGAGTGACTGTGGCGGCAATTTATGCGCGTTGCAGTGCCAGCGCATTTTCACACACAGCCAGCCTTACGCCCGAAACAATGGAAATTCCGCAAGCCAAACGAAGCGCTGAAACCGAGTGAAGTGGAGCTGACATTTTGCATTTCGCATTGCGCATGCGCGCATTCCTTAGGGCGCTGCGAATGGATGGGCGCGCGTTGAGATGGATATGCGTGCCGCCGTGGCGTGGTGTGGCGTGGAGTGCTGTGGCACGACGTCGGCACAAGCGACACACGGACACTCGCATTACGTGTATTGTTGTTGTTGCCGTTGCTGTCGCTGTCGCTGCAGTACATACCTTGCAAATCCAAATGACACTGATGAGCTACACTTTAACTGCTACGCTTAAATAGTTGTTTACCCACTTTTTCGCTGGCAATTTTATTTTATTGTTGTATATCCTCGCTTTTTATTGCCAGCATAGCGGCTATAATGTTTGTTGTTGTTATTATCGTTGTTGTTGTTGCTGCTGCTGTGCTGCGCTTATGCTGTGATTGCGCTATGTTTGCTTTACTGCATTGTTGGCAGTCGATCGTGTCCGCAGGCTTTGAAGTTGCATGTTGCATCTGGCAGCACCACCAGCAACAACAGCGTCCGTTGCTCAACGCTAGCTCCACGCCGCGCGCCCGCCTCCTAACAATGCCACAAATTTTGACCACAACACGCACTCGCATTGCGTCATGTCGCGCCTCCTCTCCTGTATGCTGCGTCGTCGGGCGAGTGTGGCAAGTATAGTATAGTGTGATGGCAACTGGCTGGTCAGCGCGCTGACCCATCCGCCAGTTTGTCTGTGTACGCGGCGCGCTGCATGGTCAGCATGTCTAGCGAAGCGCGCAGGCCAGTTGCCATTGTAAGTTCGTAAAACAATAAAGAAATAAATTACTTTCAATACTGTGCGGCGCAACGCGGCGGTCCCAACAGCAAACACACAATTTAACGCACAACCACACGCCTTACAGCGCAGCACAGAGAAGAAGCGTTGAAACTTAAGTAACTTTTGGAAAGCGAAAAAACAGCAAAAATAAAGTTTAAAAAACACGCTAAACGGAACAATGCCAGCTGAAATTGTAAAATAAATGCGCAAATAAAAAATTAAGGCAAATAAATCGCCAATAACTCGCATAAGAACACGATGAAGCGCTGAAATCGTGGTTTGTCAGACGCGCGTGCGCATTGCTCAAGTAGCGCTCGTTGCCGAACAACAACAGTAACAACACAGCTAAGCCGCCCAACGCAGGCGCAAGCGCATACCGTGGCCACGCTAACAATCCGCAATCATTTTCATTTGCGCGCACTGGAAAACGCTTGAAATTAAAAAAAAAACGTAGAACACCACCGCACACAGCACAACATGACCGCTGTACAGCGAAATTGCAATTTTAATGCAATTCGTGAGTGCGGTCAGCAGTAAACAGTTGTAAAGGTAGCGCACACACACAAACAGTGAAATAACCACACTTTGGGTGTATAACCGTAACGGCAAAGTCTAAGTTAAGTTAAAAAAAAAAATTGCCGCAGCAAATATACTGCCACCAACAACAATAGCAATAACAATAATTTCCAAAAGGGAGGCCGCACACACAAAATGGCCCACCAAAACGGCCCGTAAGTACATAAAAAGGGCCAACGAGCTGCAATTGGCGGTGCAGCCAAATCGTTACGAATGAGTGGACCACCCTGAACGCCAATGATGATTGCCGGTGGCTGCCGCAGGGCACACCGCAGTCGTAGTGAGTTGAACAATACGTGCACACACACAGAAGAACCTCACATTTACGGTTGTATGTGTGTGTTATTAAGGCAGTGTAGAGCGTGTGTGTGTGCGCTTTAGAATTTGGTGGAAATTTACATTTCATATAGAAAAAGAGATGAATGCAGAACAGAATATTTGAATTTAAGAAAAAAGTATTAATTTTGCTTTTGCGCATATTTCTTCGAAAAAATTTCAAAAAATTCTTTATTAAAATATTTGTGCTTCAAACTAGACCAGAAGTGATTATAGCACTCCTGTTTCACTGCGAAATCTCCATCCCTACTAAGGCCGTAAGGTGTTCTAGAACAGAAAATATAGACATATCCCGAAAATTTACGGGATTCTGAAATTTTGATTCTTAAAACCCCGTGTTAAAACAATAAGTACAAACAAACCCCGAAAATGTTACAAAAAATTGCCGGTATCCCGAATTTTCGATTTTTTAAAAACCCGTGTTAAAACAGTAAATACAACGAAATCCCGATAATGTTCTCAAAAACTTACGGGATCCCGAATTTCGATTTTATAAAAACCCGTGTTAACACAACAGTACAAACATAACCCGAAAATGTTCTCAAAAATTTTCGGGATGCCAAAGTTTCAATTTTCTGAAAACCCGTGTTAAAACAGTAAATACAAAAACATTTCGAAAACTTTCGGTATCCTGAAAATGCAAGTTTTCAAATCCCGAAAAAATAATTATTGAAAATTAGTAATAAAGATAGCTTGAAATATGAGGAATATTACATATTAGCACAGCTTCTGGAAAGTTCCAATAGCCTTTAAATGATACTCTTAGAAAACTACAGTTCTAAAATTATTAAAGCAATACTATCTTAATATATTCTCAAACGTATGGCAACGTCTAAACTTGAATCTTTAATTATAAATCTTACGCAGATTGTAAGATTTCGTTAGCGCAATTGTGAAATTTAAATTATTGCAAAATTTTCATATTCATTTTAATAAAAGTGGCAACATTGGTTGAGAAAAAATATTAATTTCTATACTTAGAATAAATTTCAGATTCTTCAAATATTTTTACATTAATTTTATTCAAACGAAAATCAGGTGGCAACATCATTAAAATCGTATTTCAAAATTTTAAAATAAATTTTATTTCAAATTTCAAAAAAATGTTAACATCGTTTGATTGAAATATAAATTTCTGCATTTGAGACATATTGCAAATTTTTAAAATTTAATCGAGATGGCAACACCCTTTGCGAAAAACTATTAACTTCTGTACTTAGAATTTATTGTAGATTCTTAATATTTATATACATTATTTTTTCCAAACGCGAATCAGGTGGAAACATCATTAAAATCGTATTTCAAAATTTGAAAATTAATTTTATCTCGAATTTAATTAAAAAGGCTACATCATTTGAATAAAAAGAATGTACCCAAAATTTATTGAAAATTCTTCAACATCAAAAAATCGTATTTCAAAATTTTCAAATAAATTTTAGTTCAAATTTCATAAAGATGGCAACACCGATTGACTCCTTTTTTCTATGCTTAGACAAGGTTGCAAATGCTTAAAATTTATTTACATAAATTTATTTTCAGACGAAAATCAGGTGGCAACATCAAAAAAAATTTTATTTCAAAACAAATTTTACTTTTGCAATCAAAATGTTTTGAAAGTTTTTTAATTTTCACTTATATGCCCATTTCAATTCTTGGACCACACCTTAATTGTTGGAAAATATTTTTCATGGTACTTCAACAGCGTTGCCAATTTAATCATAGAAGTTCTAATAATAAGCTAGATTCCAACTAAAACTGAATATTATACAAAAATTGTGTTTCATAAAAAAAAACTATTTTAAATCATGTGACAACTCTTTAATTATTATTTTTGTTGTGCCTGAAACCTTCTAAGTTTTTATAAGTATAATAATAAATTTTTTATTTCCATATTTATTTTTTTATAATAGACAAATATGACCACACTATTTACACATATTTTTGATTTTATTTAAAAATTCTTTCATAAACTTATATCAATAATTAGAATTATTTTTCATACAGTTATATGGTGATTTCCTATTATTCCATACTTTAATATGAATACAAAATAAAAGTAAATAAATATATATAGTATACTCGTATAGTGCAGTATATATGTATCAGGTGGCAACATAGTAGCATATATTAAACATAAATGTTTAGTTAAAAATCACTCTCTAGTACTACTTTCATATTTACGTTTACCACCGCTTACTTTCGGGTTCGTGTCTTAAGTCTTTTGATTTTAAAATCGCATATTTGGAATAAAATTGAAATATCTAAACCACAAATTAGCTGCCAACAAGCGAGAGTAGCAAATTATGGGCGTGCGCAACGCGTGGCCAAAATTAAATGCTGAAACCACAAAATCAGCGATAAACGTCAAATTTATTAAAGCCAATCAAAGTCAATAAGAAATGGCGCAAGCAGAAATTAAAGCGAAAAAATATGTAAATATACCAACTTATTGAAAAATACAAATAAATATGCATAAATAAAAATATATATTTTCGTAGAAATTAAACCGATTTTTATAGAATTTCTTTCGAAGTCATTAGCATGGAGAGGCATAAGCGGCGGCGAGTGGCGGCTACGCTGCAAATAACAACTGTATAATCAGTGAAATAGTGGATTTTGCAGCAGCGAAATATCATAAGCTCTAACAAATTAGCTGGTGAAAATTTCAAAACACACAACAACAACACACCGCTCACTGTCAAAGTATGACAGCTGCGCGAAATTCAAATGTGAGCAAAAGCTGCTAAACGACAACATTTGCTGATTTGCCATGACAACGATGTCAACTTAAGCGTTTTTTGTAGCGCTGCGCCAACAACAACAATAATAACACGGCGCGCTAGTAGCAAATATATGGACAGCGTAATAATAGCGTGGCCGCGCCATAAAACGCCAAGCGTAATGTATACAAACGAAAATGGTTAAATAGACAACCGATGAGTTGCGTGAAATAGATTAACCAAAATTGGCGGTCAACAAAGCGCGCTACGCGCTAAAGTCTTACATGGCTCAAGTTATATATTTTGTCGTTGTTTTTGTACAACTTTGTGGCATTAAGCGGTCAAAAACAATGAGGGTAGTTGCGCTGTGTGTGGCCCAGCTGGTGAAAGAGGTGTGTACGCGTGCGCACGGCTTGAAAAGTGTACCGTTACATGTAGTAACTGCAAATTCAAATAACAAAAACAAAAATAAAAATCTAACAAAATCAAATGTGAAACGCGCAAAGCAAGCAAGCGAAATTATCGACGGCGCATATACGCCGCTTATACGCCTAAACCAAACACCAGACACTTTGGCTCCGTAAGCGCATACATACTGCGCCCATCTATGTGTGTGTAGCATTAACTTTATTTATTAACTTTTGCAAAGACGTGGCGTGATACTTTTCATATCTGCATGCGCGTGTGTGTATGTACGACTTTGTTAGCTTCCCCACTACCTTGCGCGCGCTTACACCACGCCGCACCGCGCTAATGGGAGTGGCGTTGGCGTGAGGAAGTGTTGACAGCACAGCATAGACAGCAACAATTGCGAATAGCTTTAGCATTGATCAAGCGCGCTTCGACGCGCAGCTAGTGCGCATACATATGTGTGTGTGCGCGTTTATATTTAAATACACATAATTGGCTATGTGTGCGTAGGTTATATGCGATATGCCACGATGTCTGTTTAAGCGCTTCCCACTGCTGTTGCGGCTGCTGGCGCTGTTGTTGCTGCTACTTGCCGCTCACGTCAGACAAAGTCAAAATTGCTTTATTTTGATGCTGGTTGATTTGACGTTTGATGGTCAAACATTGGCAGCGCCATCGGCCAACAGCTGCAAACAACAACAACAATTGACGGCAAATAGCTGTAGCCAAAGCACTTACCCATATATTTATACAAATGTGTACAGACTCGAATGTATGTAAGCGACCATTAAGAGCGCACTTAAGCCGCTTAAGCTATTTTCAAAGTCAAAGCCTTGACTGCGAGCATACGCCTTTTGTTTGCCGCAACGCACACCACTCCGCTTATTATACTTCTGTATTTGTACATATATAACTGTATGTATATGTTAACGCTTTGCTTGTGCGCCCATATATTATGGATTTGGTGCGCACCTCCAACTGTCTAACTGTCAGCGCATTGATCTTCTCATTTCAAACGCTTGGCAAATTATTGATTTTCTTTATATTTATAATTATTTGGCCTTTATGTGCTTGTAGATTTGTTTGAGCGCGTTGTATTTGTTGTGCTTAATTTATATTTAATATTTTTCTATAATTTTCGTGCAGCTGGCAGTGTTGGCGCGCGGTAAATATTTGAAAATACAAAGCGCGTTTCGTATGTTTGACTTTGTCGCGCAATTTGTTAGATCTGCAGCTAGCAATTAAATGGCCACAATTGTTGATATACGTTTCAGCAATTACGGTAAAAACGCGGAAATACGAAATTATTGACAAGACTTTTCAAGAAACTGTTTTGATATATTTACTTGCTAAGTAAGCGCTAAGTTCGGTAGAAAAAGAATATGAGATTGCGTTAGGGTAATTTGGACTTTGGAAGCACGTGGACTGAATGTACATATTATATATTATTTTGGTTTCTTACGAAACTTGTATTTCTTCAGATTTTTTTGTTACAGTTATCCTAAATAGAAATATAAGCTGTTGGGCTTCGAAAGATCACTTTATGCCGAGTAAGTGTGACCCTATCATTTCCATTTCATATCAACAAAATATTGAGATTCGTTATAACGCACTAGAGTATAGGATTTGCCACATCCTCAACATATATTTTTCAACTTATCCGTACACAGTATTGCAATCTGATAACTCACAACCTTATCGTAAAGTTTTCGATGTCTGGTATTATACATACTCAGACATTTTGGAATACCATCGCTATTTGTGTTACTGCATGTACAGTAACTTAAATTATTCATCTCGGTAAATCAGCACTATTTGTTTAGTTTACAGTAACTTAAAATATTCAGCTTGGCCAAAGAATAAAATTAAATCGCGAAGATTTTCGCGCGATTGTTTTGTTACAACTTTCGACGTGGATTAACTCTGCAACAGTACACCGATAAACTCTATTCAATCTTTAACATTGAGACTCCATTAAAAACCATTGTTTATAGATTGTCCTTATGAAACACAATTTCTCCATTCCTATGGTCTTTTGGACTCTCTAATTGTTAACAGTACTTGTCCAAATTAGAAATGTGACCGTAGGAGAACACTTAGGCTTAGTTAGAGTTTGTGCGGGCTTCTCAATTGAAAATCGATTTTATCGTGTGACACCTATAATTCGGACTACTTATTTAATTTAAATGATTCCAGATGTTTTTTGGTGCAATGTTTAGCTGCTGGACTCTGGTTGGTGGTCTTAAGGTAGACGGATATGAATGGTGGATGGTCGGTCTCACACATTTCATTTTTTTATGGATATTTTGAACTTTTAGACCAAAGTTAACTAACTTCGAAATGCGAAAGTGATCCCAGGATGGGCAAAGGTTCCTTAGAGGGAATTTTTTTTAGTACCTTGCAAGTGGCACCTACCATTTCTATGACAACACAATGACGATGCGGAAGGCATTTTCATTCTCCACCAAAAAAATAGAATCTAGCTAACTTTCGAAGGAGTTTCAGCCATGTACAAGCCTAGCTCAAAGTTCAAAAGTCATTCCAGGTGCATGCACTTGTCACCTTAAGTCAAGGTACACATCACAACTACATACATACAACAAAGTATTTGCAGCGCGCTTATGACACAGTGGCAAATCACAACAAATTCCACACAAATGCCTACATACCAACATTCACTTGCAAGTTATTTTATTTAAATTCAATTTAATATTATTTTCTCTATCGAGAAACGTTGACATTCTTTGTGAAATATTTGCAGGTTCAGGAAATCGTGCGCACACTTGAACATCTGCGTCACTGACATTTGTATTATTAGCCTCATGTCCGTATATGGACATAGTGGCAAGTGCAGCTGGCCTGCCACTTGGTTATTTTATTGTAATTTAATTGTTCGACTGCGCTGATACATTTTGTGCGTCATTGGTGCAGTTAGAAAAATTTCAAATTTTCAAAAAAAATTGTGCGGAAATATGTTTTCGAAAACTAAACCATGAAGTACTATATATAATGTTTATACAATTAGAAAAAGATTTGCAAAGTTCTCAAAAATTTACAAAATCTAGAAAAACTGCAAAAAAATATGCAATAATTACTTGACTAGACATAAACTAATTTAATTGTTACTGAAAGCTTTCGGTTTTACTCAGTGTACTTATGAATGCTGCAACTGTCATTCCGAATGTCAAACGCTTTGACAGTTGTGGCGCGTTTTGAAAATGCTATGTTCATAAGCAGGAAAACAATTGCCTTGACAAAATGCTTTAATAGGCAGCCACAGAGCTTTAGAAATAAATTACAATTATTATAAAGTAGTTTGTGGAATTTCCGATGACAATCTTCAATGACACAAACCTCACCCACAAATTGTGCTTAACAGCAAATAATGCGAGAGTGGAAATAATGGAGGCATCAAGTTGAGAAGAAGACTCGACTGAATGTCAGGTGATTCAATGATGAAATTAATTGATTACATTGTAATTGAAAGGCTGTTATGTAAGTAATTTTTTTAACTAAAAAGATAATATGTTGACGTTTAATTAGAAATACGAAAAGACTGGAAGAAAAGTGGCTGAGATAACAAACTTAAATCGAACACATACATTTACTACCAAACGATCTTGTCTAGGAAGACAAAGCTGTGTGTAGTCCAGTTTTGTGAGACTTAAATTTAGATTTGCTATTTTGTATGGTGCCGATCGATATTTTTAGGATACCTTGAACTTGTAGACCAATATTAGCTAAATTGCGTAGCTCTTTGAACTCCTTACACGCTCATAAGATAGCCATCCAATTAGAGAATTCTACTTTTATCTTTTCTAAATTATTTTCTTTTATCAATAACAAGCCGGAGCAAACATTTTAAGTGTGTTCAAGCCATGATATTACGCTAAAAATTCAGAAGCCATTCCAGGTTCCTTCTCATGTCACCTAAAGTCAAGGTACATATCATAGATACATAGAAACAAAAGTTGCGTTGTCAAATGTGCGCTCTAGTTGAAAGAAATTAATTATTTTTTCGATAGCTTGCTTTAGTAATCTGTATCTCGCGTAGTGTAGGTTAGAAAGACAAGATTTCCTACAAAAAAACACATTTTCGATAGTTTTATGATCAAAAATGAATAACAAAAAGTATTTTACAATTTTTCTAAAAAGTTTTCCAAAAACGAACAGAAAGTCAGGTGACTGATGGTGACTGGTTTAGGTTTACGCTCCAGTAATTTTTTGTTATCAAAGACGCGCAAGGTTTTGAAAAATCAAGTAACGAGAACATCGTCAAAATAAAGAAAATAAAAAAAAACTGTTTGGAACGATTTAAAGAGGGCTAGAAACAAAAAAAAAAAACCCCGTTGAATGGATTTCAAATGAGTTAGTGAAAAATTTTCATGTATCGAATTTCCATCCGCGAATCGATGTGGCAAAGAAATTCGATTCATTTCTGAAGCTAACAACTCGTGACGAAAAGTTGGTCAATTACCGAAAACCGAACTGGCGCAAACGGATTGATGGGATTCATGGTCAGGAAGAATTTTCCATGAGTTTTGTAAGTCCAATTCATAATACTGCCAACAAATGCGCCGTTTGCAGGATACAAACAACCACAAGCTACCAAAATTAGGTCATAGGAAGGGATGTGTATTCTTTCAGGCGATCTACAGACCACACACATCGATAGTGACTTGGCAAGAGCTCTGGGAGCTTGACTGGGAAATTCTTATGCACTCCCCTTACAATCGGGATTTGGCAACAAGTCATCTGTACCTGGCTATGACTATTGATTTTCTTGGTGAGAAACTCACCTCAAGAGAAGCTTCTAAAAGTGGACTAACCCAGATTTTATTTACAACAATTATTACAAATCAAACAGTTGGTTTATAAATGATATGGTGAATGTAAGTAAATGTCAACAAAGAAAGGGAGTCCTCTGGATCCAGAGTTTCTGCATTTAATGGTAATTAATTCATTACCAGCTGATGATAGCAGAAGTTGAGAATAGAATATTCTTCTCTGTGTAGAAAATTTAATACGAAGGAGTGCTTGGCCTCGCGGAAAATTGGTCAACGCTAGGCCACCATTAGTACAACCGCTGTCAACGAGCTGCCAGGAATGGAAATTAACCGCCTGTGCAAATTTGTAATGTCTACGAAGCAGGAACTCTTCTTTTCTATGCCCTCACAAAGCCCTAAGGCATGTATTCAGCTGGTTGTCAATTGGCGTAAACTAACTAACTAAAAGAATAAAATACTTCAGGTTATTCAGGCCCAGACAATAACACTTAAGAGGGTTAAAACACCAATCAAGTAGGAAGACACTCATATTGAAACATATTGAAATTTGAGTTTTCGTTATAAAATGGTTATATATGGGTTATAAAATAGTTATGTATTGACAGCGGCAGCAGCAAATTTTATGCTACATATATGTAATGTGATGTAATGAATCGTAAGCAATAAGAAAGTCAATTTTAATCGTTTTGAAATACGTTGTTTTACATTTTAGGTGAAGATATATACAACAAGTAAGGAAGAGCTAAGTTCGGGTGTCACCGACCATTTTATACTCTCGCATGATAAAGTGATAATCGAGATTTCATTTGGTACATGTCATCAGGGTGTCAAGAAAATATTATATTCCGAATTTCATTGAAATCGGTTGAGTACCTCCTGAGATATGGTTTTTGGTTCATAAGTGGGCGCCGCCACGCCTATTTTCATTTTTTAAAAAAAGCCTGGATGCAGCTTCCTTCTGACATTTCTTCTGTAAAATTTAGTGTTTCTGACGTATTTTGTTAGTCGGTTAACGCACTTTTAGTGATTTTCAACATAACCTTTGTATGGGAGGTGGGCGTGGTTGTTATCCGATTTCTTCCATTTTTGAACTGTATATGGAAATACCTAAAAGAAACGACTCTATACAGTTTGGTTGACATAGCTATAGTAGTTTTCGAGATATGTACAAGTTAGTAGGGGTGGGGCCACGCCCACTTTTCCGAAAACTTACGGACTTACGTCCAAATATGCCCCTCCCTAATGCGATCCTTTGTGCCAAATTTCATTTGAATATCTTTATTTATGGCTTAGTTATGACACTTTATAGGTTTTCGGTTTCCGCCATTTTGTGGGCGTGGCAGTCAGCCGATTTTGCCCATCTTCGAACTTAACCTTCTTATGGAGCCAAGAAATACGTGTACAAAATTTCATCATGATATCTCAATTTTTACTCAAGTTACAGCTTGCACGGACGGACAGACGGACAGAGAGACATCCGGATTTCAACTCTACTCGTCACCCTGATCACTTTGGTATACATATATAACCCTATATCTGACTCTTTTAGTTTTAGGACTTACAAACAACCGTTATGTGAACAAAACTATTATACTCTCTTTAGCAACTTTGTTGCGAGAGTATAAAAATAAATAAATAATAAAACTACAGTAGCGCGAAAATTTATCCAGACAATTAGCACCTTCAACCATAAAAGCCTACAAAACTTCAACATAATTGAATAGTGTTATGCAAACTCACACAAATGCACATCTATGTGTGTATATAAATATTTACATGTGTTATATGAAAATTATTTATTACGAGCGTGTTCGGCAATCGTTAACCAGTTGCACGTATCGATAATATGTCAAAATAGTGACAGCTAATTGCCATGGCTGAATAATAATGCCACCAGCAAAGTAACAACAACAACAAGTATTACAACAATTAGCAACACCAAAGGCAACATAAGTTTACTACAATACATAATAGCAGCAACAGCAACAGCAATAATAACAACAACGATGGCAACATCAACCGCAGCTGAATGCAACCGCTTGGCAACAATCACGCAACGACGAAAGCGACAAAACCATCACTCACGCAAAACACGGAAATACACACATGTATCACACACCATAACACAACAACAACAATAGCCAACAATTACAAAAATCTAAGAAATGTAGTAATTTTCGTTGAAACAGAACACGCATTGTGAACCAAATATTCCAACATGTGTGTGTGTGTGTAAAGCTTTTAGCGCGCTTCGCAGCCGCTCTGGCTGGGCTGAAAAATACTTTCGCCAACTTCAGGGTAGGGACACGATGTGCTTTGCATTTTCGATAGTTTGTGTTGGCCTGAGATGCATATTAATGCGCTTAATTGGCAGCCATTCGAATGGTTATTTTAGCGAGCGCCAACAATTACAAATATAATAGCAACAACATGTGTACATAAACACCTTTACAAGGTGACATACAAATGTGTGCGAATACTGAGTGATTACTGTAGCTTATGGAAATATTTAATAAATGTTCAAAGATATCAAGGTTTGTTAATAAATAAAACGTGTGGTACAGGTGAGGTGATAGTGGGCTCCATTAGCTGACAAGAAAATATAACAATATAATTTGTAATCGTTCGCTGGCATATATTTTGATGACTCTAAAAGAAGAAATTTTTTAAACGCCCAATACGAAAGGATAATTATTCATACCAGCTAAGTAGACAGATTATTTAATTAAACAAACCAAGGGTATTAAAGGAATATTATTTTATTTCGCTTCTTTTTTTTTTTAGCAAGCTCTGGTATCTGAACCTATGCAAAAGTCTACCTTAAGCTTGCTTAATGACAAAGAGGACAAAGGGGAGGTCCACAGCAATAAGTATGTCCTCTACATTACTACTCCCTTTTAGAGCTGAACAAATCATTAGCCTGTTCTCTTCGTATACGGCTTCACAACAACATGACATGCAATGGATCCAGATATACTTAGTTTACACGGTTTGCACACAGACTGGATTCGGTACAGGGCGTTCTTATCTAACGAACGAGCGGCTAGTCAGTTATTTCCCAGCACATGGAGAGTCAGGATAAACAATTTCAGGCGACGTGATTCTGTGAGTAGCGATTAAATTCTGTGTAAAATTCGGTAAATCTGCGACAGAGACGTTTGATTTGATCAAGCAGGCTTACCCAGATGTTGCTTTAGTAAAAAGTGGTTCGTTTCGGTGACACCAGGCCTTTTTAGAGGGCTGCGAAGAGGTCGCTGATGAAGACCGTGCTTGGAGACCTGCAACTTCGACAAACGCCGACAATATGACTCCTATGGGCAAAGTTCTGAACTCAGACCATCGACTTAATATTAATTTAATTGCCCAGATATTAAATTTATCAAAATCTTTGGTTCATGACATTGTTACGGAGCATTTCAACATGCGCAAAGGTGTGCGCGAAGAGGGTCCCAAAAATGCTCAATGACTCTATTTTTGAATAACGTAATCACAGGTGACAACTCATAGATCTTTTAGTACCATCCAGAGATAAATAGACAATTTTCCGAGTGGCATACGCCGGCGTAGAGGATCCAAACAGCATGCACCTCGGCTCTCAGGACATCGTTGGCACAAGAGCCTATTTTAAAGGCGCTAATAAAGCTTTGTATTAAAATACGAGAAAACATTTTTTCAGTCCGGTTCATAAATGATCAGAGGAAAAGAAATTTTTCTCAATCCGGATCAAATTTGATCGCAGAAAAAAAATTTTCTCAGTCCGGAGCATATTTGATCATCAAAATGTTGCGATCTAATCGTGATTATTCACAAAATAATTTTGGAGGTCACATTACTGCAAGGATTAACGAACCCCAATTCACCAAATTCCAAGTGAGCCTCCGTTACAGCAATACCTGAGATGGTAATCAACCCAATTTGGAAATGTTCCCAAGTAGAAAGAGTTTAGGTATACTCTTGAAGTTTTCTCTATACAAGTAGGTGACATTAAAATGGAGAATTCCCTCCTAAAGGTTAACACATTCGTTTTGAATTTACGAAGGTGACACCAACTGCAAGGGTTTACAGCAATCAACTTATTCAAGAAAAATTAATTTTGATACAAAAAAGAAATTTTTTAGTAATTTTTTCTAAACAGTTTTAGATATTTCCCATCCTGCGAACGATAAGATACTCCAATGAAGTAAAAGCTTACAAATCCCTACAAAGTCCCTACAAAGCAATTATAACCTACTTATGTGAAGAAACATTAATTATCATTCATTTCCAAATTTCATACAGATTGATCAAAAACAAAAACAAAAAAATCACTAGCTTATACTGTTTGTATTAACTTTGATGAACTTGCCACAAGTAAATATAAGTACCAAATTATTAACAGCCATAACAAGGTTTACAGGTTAGTAGCGCCCGTTCAACCGCCTTGGTGGTCCAATTCATACACAAACGAAGCTACAACTTCTTGCTCTCACACTCTCTGGCTCGCTAACCATTGTTTGTGTTGTGCTCATTTATGTTGCGCACGATTTGCACATTCGACGGCAATTTGAAGTATTTCAAAATGTAAAAACTCAAACAACAACGACAAATAGATGAACTAAGCAAATAAACAATAAAGCAACAATCTGCATAATCATCATCGGCAGCAGCAGCAACAAAAGTAAAATGTTACCAACAAAGTGTGGCAAAAAATGTAAATAACACAAATAGTAGCAACAAAAATATGCTGAAAGTTGCCACAAGCAGAAAAATACTACTTTCTGCTATTAAAAACGTATAGAAAACATGAGAAACCTTTAACTTCGGTTGCACCGAAACAATAATAACCTACACAAGTGCATTTCCTACAGCATTAAGGGTGTAAAAAGTTATTTATCTCGATTTTGAAGTGTCACTTTGTATAGCAGCTATATGCTATAGTGATCCGATCTGAACAATATATTCAGAGATTATAGTACTGCCGTGGAAAATAATTCGTGCCGAATTTCGTGACGATATCTTGTCAAATGAAAGAGTATTACATACAAGAACTTGATTTTGAACGATCAGTTTGTATGGCAGTTATATGCTATAGTAGTCCGATATCAATGGTTCTGACAAATAAGTAGATTCTTGGGTAGAAAAAGATGTATGCAAAATTTCAGATCAATATCTCACAAACTGAGAGACTTCTGCATATGGATTATGCAGAATTATGTACATATGTATGTACGGAAAAGGGTAAATCGACTGAGTTCCTCACTGATAATTCATATATGTAAATGTATGTATGAATACTTTCATTATAGTTATTATCGTGTCTTCATTGCAGCCTTAAAATCACCATTTCAGGGTATAAAAGTATATATGTACATACATACATACATGCTTACATGCATTTGGTAAGAATACATAAACTCTTGAATATACTACATGTGATGTACCTTCTTAGAAATATAAATATATGTATATGTTTCTTTATACAAACTGATCGTTATAAAATCGTGATCTCTGCAAAATGTTGCACGCAAATCAGTGTTGTTGCATACTTGCTGTCTGCCAATATCGTGCAACTCTTTAAAGTATATGACACAGCCATACATGACACACATATGTATGTATGTGCATACATACATACACATATGTCACTAAGAGTGCTCACTGTGCCACGAACAGCAAAAAATTTCTATCAGCAACATTGTTGCCAGCACTCACTAACTCAATTTGGTTCAACAGTGCCACACAGCCACACTCCCCACCGTCGGAATCGCCACCGTTTTGAAATTTATGTACATACATATGTATATTATTTTAGCTATCTCTTTTTTTATTAGCTACAAATGATTTTTCATCAATGCTTTCGATGCGCCAACTCCACACACACCACACACACACATGTTTATTTATTTATTGCCAACAGTTTTTTCTCAATCGGGATTTGTTTGTTTGTTGTAGCGCTGAATTGTGGGATTGTTAGAAACGTTCGCCATGTGCCAGCACTAAAAAGCAGCGTTTAAGCGTGTTCGTTCGACTCGGCGGCCGTCGCTGCTGCTGCTGCTGCGACATTTGCAAAGTAGCTGCAACTAACTAATACGCGTTTGATTTTTTTTGTTGCTTTTTTTTGAATTTTTTGTTGTGCTCAGCGTTTGGCGCGTTTACAACGACGCCACAGAGCCACGCTGTCTCGTAGTTTGCGCTAGCTAAGCTCACGTTTGTTGTCGCTGCTGTCGGCTGGTCTAGCCATAATGGCAGCAATGAGTACAGTGGGACAATACCGTATAATTTACGAAAAAAAAGTTTAACGTACTTTCAGGCAATCGGAACAAATTTATTTCAACACTGGCATTGTTTATTACGAACTCAACAAATATTTCTTATTTGTGAAAGAGTAATCTATAGAGATACCGTAAGTTATTTTTTCTTTAACATTTTCATTTTGCTTTCTATCGAACTGATGAGTAAAAGGAGGAAAGGAAATGTGGTAAAAAACAGTCAATAATAACAGGAAGGCCTCAGGTAATTGTTTGCCAAAATGTATTTTTTTTTTTCAACATAGTTCCCTTCAAGGGTGATACACTCATTGTAGGACTCTCTTCCTTTCCGATATCATTTTTGTAGTACGATTTGTTCTTTGTTTCAAATTAGGCCTCAGTTTCGGCGATCGACTCTTCATTTGAACGAAAATTCTTTCCAGCGATCATTCTTTTAAGGCCTGACGACAGAAAAATCAATGCGGGACAGTCCCTCCAATCTTTCGATACCATTTTTATACTCTCGCAACAAAGTTGCTAAGGAAAGTATTTTAGTTTTGTTCACATAACGGTTGTTTGTAAGTCCTAAAACTAAAAGAGTCAGATATATGGTTATATATACCAAAGTGATCAGGGTGACGAGTAGAGTTGAAATCCGGATGTCTCTCTGTCCGTCCGTCCGTGCAAGCTGTAACTTGAGTAAAAATTGAGATATGATCAAATTTTGTACACGTATTTCTTGGCTCCATAAGAAGGTTACGTTCGAAGATGGGCAAAATGGGCCCACTGCCACGCCCACAAAATGGCGAAAACCGAAAACTTCTAAAGTGTCTTAACTAAGCCATAAATAAAGATATTAAAGTGAAATTTGGCACAAAGGATCCCATTAGGAGGGGCATATTTTGACGTAATTCTTTTGGAAAAGTGGGCGTGGCCCCGCCAACTACTATGTTTTTTGTACATATCTCGGAAACTACTATAGCTATGTCAACCAAACTCTATAAAGTCATTTCCTTCATTCATTTCCATATACACAACTTTACACAAATACGGTATTTGAGCTGAGGTATCCCTTGTGGAGAAATTGTCGTGATCGGACTATAACTTTTCAATACAATTAAAATAAATGAAAATACAATTCAATACTCAAAGTACACAAATTGATCTAATCTAATTAATTTTACTGCAAAATAAAAAATATGTAAATGACAAATAATGAAATATCGATTATCACTTTATCATGTGAGAGTATAAAATGTTCGGTGATACCCGAACTTAGCCCTTTCTTACTTATTGCAGTACGATTTGTTTTTTGTTTCAAATTAGGCCTCAGTTTCCGCGATCACCTTTTTTCCCGATCAAAATATTTTCCCAGCGATCATTCCTCTGAGATCTGAGAACAGTAAGCAGTCACTCTGGTCAGATCTGGAGTCACGGTTCATGCGGAAGCAATTTGGAGGCCAATTTATGGATTTTACCATCGTTTTCACTGACTTGTGGCACAGTGAATTGTCTTGGTGAAATACCACCTTCTTTTTCTTCAAATGCGGCCGATTTCCAGCGACTTCGTTATAAAAACGATCCAACTCATAACGTCGCTTTTGATGATACTTTCTGTCTTCAAGATGGTTGGTAAAAATTATTCCATTCGCATCCTAAAATACAGACGCCATAACCTTGCCTTGATTGTTCGGGTTTTCTTCGCTTTGGAGCGCGCTCATCGAGTGTAATTCA
The DNA here is from genome assembly GCF_001853355.1 of Bactrocera latifrons. NCBI lineage: Eukaryota > Metazoa > Arthropoda > Insecta > Diptera > Tephritidae > Bactrocera > Bactrocera latifrons. The sequence continues at coordinate 71,448 of NW_017536219.1, read as the reverse complement.
CGCAGATGAATGGCGATGGGACTTGAAGTGAAATTATGGAGCCATGTTTCATCCGTATTCACATATCGAGATAAAAAGTCGGACTTTCATATCAATTCATCGTTGTTTTTTATCTTAACTGAGCTAGCGCGGCACGCACCTTCCACAGAGCTTCCTCATACCCAAATATATGTGAATGATATGATATGCACATTCAGTTGATATCATGAAAGAGCCTACTATCTCGAACATCTTGAACAACTTCACTTTACGGTTAGCCAAACTTATTTTGTGGACTTCTTTGCAGCTTTTTCGGTTACAACCTTTTTTAGATGTTCACTGCGCTCACCGTCTTCGGTGCTCATTCCACAATATCTAAATTTAGCATACCAACCCTTGATGGTTGATTTTCCTGTGAACTCGTCATCAAGCTAAGCTTTTGCTTCAAATATAATTAAGAAAGCAATATATTATATTATCAACACTCTAAATTCTATTTAATCCATTTTTTCGCAAAAAGAAAAGTTGCTTCACACAAAATGATATAATTACAAACTAATGATGACAGCTGTGAAATTTATATAAGCACTTTTAGAAGGTTAGGTTTAAGTAAAAATCATATCAACTTTCATATTCTAAAGAGTTTTTAAGGTGGTGCCGCAATAGATTTGTTTTGTTTCTTCCGACCGTTCATCAATATTGATCACCACGATCCACGAAAGCACAGTCAACACATTAAGAATGGAAAATAAAACCTTAAATGTAGTACAATAAAAGTATAAAGCTCTCAGTGACTTCCAAAATTAGATTAAAAAATCAAAGAAATTGAATGAACCTTGGTTTGATTTTCTAGGCAACACCAACCTCTTCAACCCCATACACTTACTTCACTCACCAATTATTAAAACAAAGATCACATAGTAGTTATTTCATAAACGATTTGAGATTTAACGCTAACCGCAATGAATTGATACAGAAATCTTTAGTGCGCCTAAATGTATGCTACAATAATGTTATGAAACTGCAAAAAGCAATGAAGTGGTGATAACATGTGCCATATTTAATTAATTAAGTACAGCTTCTAAGAGATGATCTTACTCTAACAACCAACAGTTGAAAACCATTATGCTATACTATTTAAACCACCTTAGAAAAAAAATATATATATTTTAAGACTTTTGAAAGAAAATATCTTTATTAAGCCTAAAATGCGCGAACAATTGTATTTTCTATGCAGATATTTTATGAGCAAACTTTCATCAAAGTTAAAATTTTACTCCACATTTATTTAAAAGCGCTCCACTGTGCCAGCGCGACGCTTAAATGTCTGATGCGGTAACAAAAAATGCATTAGCTTGCATTTACGTATTATTAATGTTGTTGTTTTGTTGAAGAAAATCTAGCAAAAAAACAAAAAGAAAAAACAACAAATTAAAGGCGACTAGCCACGCGCACATCACAATTCCGATACTGCACATAAATATTCTCATTATGAGTATTTACAATAATCTACGAACTTGTTAAGTGCATATTTTGTTTAGTCAATAATTACTGCGGCATTTTCGCCAATTAATTTGTTTGCTTTGCGCATTTGTTATTTTTATTAGCCTGTTGTGGTGTTAAACAAATACGCGGCATAAGTGTCCCCTTGTTATTGCTGTTGTTGTTCGCGAGGGTTATTTACCACATTTTTTCGCAAATGCGCACACTTCTACGCGAGTGTGTTGTTGTGCGTGTGCGAGTGTGCACATTAGCTGCATTCTTCGCTGCTGTTGCTCTTCACTTCTCAGCGCCACAACAATTTTAATATTTTGCATAAACATTTGACTGCGTGTGTGTGTTTGGGTGTGTGTATGTTGTTTAGTTGTAGCTGTTTGCCATTTAGTTGGAGTAAGTTTTTGTGTTGTTTACATATTTTAATTAAGCTGAATTTATTGCTAGTTCAGGGACATTATTTAATATTAAATTATTTCTTTATGGAATTTCACAATAAATAATCAATGATTGTATTAGAAAAGTGGGAAGAACATTAACGTCGGCTGCATTTCTTATAGACTTAGCCAGATACCTCATCAAAAGAACAAGTTTTCCTGTAAGAACTTGAGCTTGATCGTTCAGATTGTAGCTTGATGGCAGCTATATGCTAAAGTGGCACGCTGTCGGCATTTCCGACAAATGAGCAGCTTCTTGAAAAACATATATACAAATTTTCAGACCGATATCTCAAAAACTGAGCGCATTCTCTTCTTTTTCCTGCCCAGTCGTTTCTTTTTTTTTTTTTTTTTTTTTTTTTTTTTTTTTTTATTTTTTTTTTTTTTTTKTTTTTTTTTTTTTTTTTTTTTTTTTTTTGCAATGTGGCGAGAAATTGGAGATTCCAAACGAAGCCAGGTCTTGCGTCGAGTACTTTCAGATTCCAGCCAGCGGATCCGCTATCACCCAATTCGCTGAACTATGTCAATGGCGTCGTATATCTCGTACAGGTCATCGTTCCATCGACTGCATTATACGCCGTAAGTAAAGAAAGTTCTCTAAGCGCCATTCTCTTGAGAGTGGTCAGAAACGTTACTTTTACATATGACTCAAGGAGCTCACGACTTCTGGTTTTAGACCAAGTATCCGCTGAGTAGCCAAAAAAAAATCCATTTGAAGGCGAACTAAGGAATGAATCATCCCTCTTAGGGTTGTGCGCTGGGTTTGGTACCCTACGCACACGCAATGTAAAGGAAGGAAACTAAGGGACTAGTTCACATATGTACAAACGGACGGATAGATAGAAGGACAGACAAACGAACGGATGTGAATAACTCGGCTCGTGACGTTCATGATTTATATATATATGAGAATTTTTATAGAGCTTCTGATGTTTCCTTCTGGGTGTTACCAACTTTGTGACAAACGTAATATGAGTATATTCTGTTCAGCGTATATTCAAGAAATGCTTCTACATGTTTAACGTACTTGCAGACTAACTAATTTTTCCAGAGCCAGCTATTAATATATTAAAGACTATAGCGAGCCACTCGTAATTGCTTCGGTCTGATTTACGACGAACTCAAATCTTTTTACGGAAGTGCTTTAGACCAGTTTTAGGTAGCAAGATACACTAATGCGTATAATATTAACTCAAATACAGCCCCCAACAAAACACCGAATGCAATTTTCGTGCCAAAGAAGCGAAGCAAAGTGGTTTGGTAATGAACGAGGGCAAGACGAAGTATCTACATGACATCCAATAAACGGTTGTCGCACTCGTGGAACCAGAATTAACACCAACAATAACGTCAGCTTCGAAATACAATTCGTACAGATTAGGCAATCGAGAAGTAAACTCCTCTCACGATGAACAAAGACCAAATTCTACAAGACATTCATCATATGGAGCAGAGGCATGGACGATAACAATATCTGATGAGTCGGCGTTATGAGTTTTCTAGAGAACAATTCTGCGGAAGAATATTTATGGTACTTTATACATGGGCTAAGACGAATACCGCATTCGATATGATGGCACTGACGTGGTTCTGCGAATTAAAGGGCTAGTTGGTTGGGTTATGTCAACCGAATGGAGAAAAATTGGTCACCACTCCGCTGGAAAGACCAGGTGCTGAATGACCTGGCCACACTCTGAATATACTTTATGGCACCAAACAGTGAAAAGGAGGAACGATTTGCGTGCTGTCGTAAACCCGGCTAGCGGTGTCTACGCCTATAACGAAGAAGTTTTCGACCCCACTAGCAGGCATAGAATATAAAATTACTTTAAATGATTTAACAAAGGGGACTCCGTCTTTTTCGTAGTGAACTATAGATATCTAACCATATTAGTTTCAACAGTTATTCTTCTCTCTAACAAAGAAATGCGAGTCGAACTAACCTTCGGGATGGCAGATGCCAAAATATAGACATTATAGAATGAATAATATGTGTTAGATTGCACTGGCTGTTCTGCTTCTTAGGACACTCTACATAAGCTAAAAGCTTCAGATAAAAAATTGCAAAACATTAGACTCTGATTGCCGCATATAACTTCATGCTTGCAAAACTTCCTATTATAATTAGTAGCTCATAATTGGAGAGATATTTCTGGATATGTCTAAGAACCAAGTTTTCAGAGCACCAAACGAAACTAAGTATTCGTTTTTTTCCAACTCTAAGATAAAATTACTTACATTGATAGTTGTAAACACGAAATCAAATCAACATAATTGGAACATACCTGAAAGAAAGAAATGAAAACAGAAGTTATTTTCCATTTTTGATTAAAAATGATTAAATAAATATTACACACATTATAAATATAAACACTGACATCAAACACATGTAACACGTGTAGTTGTATGTATGTACATATACACATCTTTATTGGGAATAAATATCATTTGAGCCATTAAGCAACTGTGAGGCATTTAGCTATTTGTTCACTTGTCACTCGACGCAGTTACCCCCCATTGCGTTACTTGGGAACAATACTCATAACTCAATTCGTCCATAACTTCCTTATAATCATACACATGCACGCACTAACACACACACACACCAATGCACGCATTTGCTAAAGCGCAGCTAGGCGCGCCTATTTTGAGGTTAGCCATATTTATAGCGCGAGTGCCTCATTTTTTGCAAGACAAACAGACGCATAAGTGTATATGGATGTATATTCGTGAGTATTTTTGGTATATGTAGGGGTTGTGTTCGTGAAGCTGTCAGTTGAGCGGAACCGCTTTTCAAATGATTTCTCAGAATCATTCAATAATTTGTAATGGTTTTCAATTTTGATTTGTAAACAAGTTCATTTAACTTGCCATAAGAGTGATTGTGCCGCATTTTATTGCCAATTGCAATGGAAAATACTAATGAAAGGTATTTCGAAAAAACTTATATAATATAATGATGTTTTTGCTTTATTGTTAGTGAGACGATTTATTATTTGTTGTGGCATCGCGTATATTTAATGAGCCATTCAAATATGTACATATGTATGGATGTATAAAAACGTTTATAAGCAATTACATTTATCACTCATATTGAAATCTATTGTTTATATTGTTTGAGATTATTCACTTCATTTGTCTATAATGATAATCCTTCCTTCTAGAAATTAGACAATATCGGAACAACATGATAGCTATAGACTATCAATATCCTCAACTCAAATTTGAAACTGACAACTGAGATAGAGACTCCGTCGCCTAGTACGGTCAATCACCCGTGTGGATGAGCGTCTAGCAACAATCCGCATCAAAGCATATCATTGATTTGCGCCTACGCCCCGACGGAAGAGAATTAAAATGTGACCAAGGATGCCTTCTATGAACGCTAGGAGCACACCAATGAAAGCTGCAATGCCGATGGGCAAAGAAGGTATATTTAGCACAACGGTCGGTAAATTCAGCCTCCGTGACAAAACATATCCAAATGGGTTGAGGCTGATCGACTTCGCCTGGGAACGATACATGGTTATCTGTAGTACTAGATTCCAGCATAGAAAAATTCACCAAGACAGCCAGGTGCCTCCGAATCGATAAGCCACCAACTAGATTGATCATGTTGTGAAATTTTAGACGTGTGCACGCTCCGAGGTCATAATATCCTCTGGGACGACTACCTTGTTGCAGCCAAGATGCAACAGATTAAATAGTGTGGCTTCAGGGCGGAAAAAACAACAACTGAAAAGATACTCACCATGCACCAAATCGTGGAAAGACCCCTATAAAGAGGATCGACTAACACCACCTTTTCGTCATTTTTAAGGTGCTTTTGGCAGCACGAAAAGAAGCTGCCTTTATGCCGCGATGTCTAAATTTGACGCAGAACAACTTCTACCAATAGGGGCTACTTCGGACTGAGTAGGAAACTGAGAAATAAAGTCCTCTCTCGACGAACAAAAACCAAACTTTACAAGTCCTTCATCTTTCCCGTCCTGCACTCCAGCTCTGTAAGTATTCGACGCAGTACCCGCCGATAGAAGCAGAGGAAGAAGAAGACCTCCACTTCATTGAAGAGATCAAGTGGAGAAGGATCCGGCTGAACTAAGTATATCGAATTGAAGCAGAATCACGAAATATAAAAGACAACCCTCGTATGTAAATACGTTTTCGTATATATTTTCCACTAGCATCACCTTAGCCACTTCTAGCCCCGTCGAATATTGTCACGTCAAATCCATGTTTTTTAATTAATTTTAATGAAATCTTTAAGCTTTTGCTGCCGATATGACAATTTTTTAAACTTGTTTACACATTCCCAATGATTTGGTTGTTTTGCGTATTTTTTGCTTCACGAAGCAGCGCGGCAATATGTCAGAAAAATTGATCGCTAACACGAAAAGTATGTAACATAAACATAAGTGCATTAAAGCTGCCAAATTGCCAAATGCCGGAGAGAAAAACAAAAAAAAAAAGATACACAAATACTAATAGCGATCAACAAGCCGTTGTATGCATGCATGGCGCCTGTGTGAGTGTTTGCACAAAAACATTTCACGGTAATTCGCCGCAATTGCTTTTAAAGCAAAAATCGCACGCAAAATCCAAAAGGTGCAAAAAAAACAATGGCAAAAGACGCTCACTTAATGTGTTGATTTTTAAGAAGTATTTTTGGCGTATTTGCATACATACATACATACATATATGCATTTGTGTATGTGTGTTCGGTTATAAATTTACAACTGCATTTCCATCGCTGCCGCTTAATTTGTTGGTGCGATATGCAAATTTGCCAATCATATGTCATACATACATACACACATGGATACATCTATGGACAAGTGTTTGTATATACTTGTGTGCGTGTGTGTGCATCTTTTTATCTCGCGCAAAGCCGGCTAAGCAAATTATGCAATTTTATAGCGAATTTCAATTTGGCATTGCAATCGATTTTGCCTCCATCATATTTTACACCGACGACACTCAACAATTTTATGCAAATGGCAATTCGTTTGCGATTATGTGCGATGATCTATTAAAAATCGGTTATAAAAGTCACACTTCACAGTTTGCTTTTATGGTTTTATGTTTTGGAGGATTTCGTAAATAATTATGAGTACTAAAAATAAAGCAAAGCGGTTACACCGAAGCTATAATACCCTTCACAAATGAAAAAAAAAACTTATAGGAACTTTGATCGGTAAGTTTGTATAACAGCTATATGCTGTAGTTATCCGAGCTGAACAGTTTCTTTGGATATTATATCGTTGTCGCGGACAATAAGCCATGCCAAATATGGTGAAGATATCTCTCAAAATGAAAAAGTTTTCGGTTCTGACAAATAAGCAGCTTGTTGCTCAGAAAAGATCGATATCTCGAAAACTGAGGGACTACTTCTCATATATACAGACGGACGGACATGCTAAAATCGATAAAGAGAGGCTGTGCGGGGGAGATAAAGAAAATGTTGAAGAGCTCAGCAGAGCTGGAAAAAGCCAAAGGGAGTATAGGGATGAGCACTGCATAGAGCTCGGGCAAAGCTAGGTAGGACTAAAAAAAGTTCGGGAGAGTCAAGGAGATTTTTGCTTAGCTAAACAGAGACAGAAAAAAACAATGAAAGTAAGGGACTGAGCACCACATGGAGCTAGAAGAAATAAAGAGAGCCCAAACGAGCCAGTGAGGGTATTTTAAAAGATGGAACCTATGAGGATGAAGATATGTTGATTTTGTATCTTTAGAATCTTAAAATCTAGGATCATTAAAGTCCGTCGAGAAGCAATAAGAGCTACGTAGGGGTAAAGAAGTCCGGACCAGCCAAATATAATATTGATGAGCTAAGCAGAGCCAGAAAAAGCCAAAAAGAATAAGCGTATAAGCACCACATAGAGTTGGAAGATACAAATCTTTCTAAAAGATAGAACCCATAGGGATGGAGATCTGTCATCATGGATCATAAAAATCGTAAAATATTGGATGCTTGAAGCTTCAGTCAAAGTCCCGTGAGGACCAGTAAGAGCCAGAAGAGAGGGGAAAAGCCGGCCAAAACTAAGTAAGACTAAGGAACACCAGGGAGAGCCAAATAAAATCGTGGTGAGCTGATCAAAGCCAAAGAGAGTAAGGTAATGCCGCATAGAGATGGGAGATACAAAGACAGCCTGAAAGGGCAAATGGACGTTGAAGAGAGGTAAATAAAATTCTCAGGAAACCAGTCAGAGAAGGAAAGGTGAAAAGGGCCACGAAGGGCAAGGGAAAGCTGAGGTGAGTCAAGGAAATATGGTAAGAGATCAAAAATTCCGCATAGAGTTCAGCCAGTGAACGAGCTCAAGTAAAACGTTTTCAATGTCTCAATAAAGATATATGGTTCAAAGCTATTTAAAGAACGGAAGATTAAGGATCGCGACATATTTTTAAAAACTATGCCTATGAACCTCTGTACGACTATTGCATGCTAACGGAGTCAGCGAAAATCCTTATATGCTTTGGAAAACCAAAAAACTCGATCTCAAATTAGGCTCAGTTTTGAAACTTCTGTAACTTGAACAAATTTGTCTCCACGAGATTGACAAGAAGAGCCGCGTAAATCTGGAGATAGCCAAATAAGTATGGAAAATATAAGAACTAAGTTTTGAAACTTCCAGAACGCAGAAACTTTTGTCTCCACATGAGAAATATGAAGTAATGACTACTTATTGGCTTTATAAAATTTTCTAAATTTAAAATATAACCTCACAACTATGCTGTTTAAAAGCAGCTATTCTTATCGGATCGAAATTCAGCTCAATCAATGTCTGATATCTGCTTGTTAAGCTCTTCTATTGAATTTTGCTACTCGGCGACGCACACCTCAATTTTGCTTGGGAACCCTTCTCCACACCGCCCACCCAACTGCTTTCGCTTACAAACGAGATTTCATGATCGCAATCACCTATAAATAAACAGCAACGCTAATGAACATTTACAACAAGCGAACAACAACCAACGACAGTAACAACAAAAAAACAAAAATAATCAAGTAAAGCTGTGACAACAGCCAACTTGTCGCCAGCCATGTTTTGCCCGTTGTGCGCGTACAATTGTTGCTAAATTCTCACATAATGCCACAACAACATAACAACAAAGCGCCTGCGGCGTTAGCTTTTATACAATTATACTTGTTTTTGTAATTATGATTGGTGTTGATTGTGTTATTTATTCAAAAATTTTTTTCCTCGATTTACTTTATTTAATTGTGAGTACGTGTACTTGTCATTCGTTTTCAGTTCATTCGTTGGTGAAAAAAAAAGTCGTTTAGTAATATTTCTCGAAATTTATTATTGACATTATTATTTTTTATGATTATCTTTCTCTTTGTTGTAAATGAATTGCAATCACAAATCACTCAATTAATGAATTAATGAAAATCAATTTATTTTGCTAGGTGACAATGAAATCCGCACACACTCGTCAAGTAGGGCGTGGCGCAAATGGCAGGCGATTAATTAATGATTGGTGAGTAGAAACGCTTTGAAATAATATTACTAGACATACGTACGGGTGTAATACATATATATGTAAATTTTGTAATCTTTTGGAGAAGGTTTGAATAAGTCACTATGTTCATTTTCTACGCGGTGTGTTTAGTTATATTGAATTTCCTAGAGGTATAGCTGACAAATGAGACGATAAAGTTAGCAAATGTTTTTGACATTTTTTTTATTATACTTCGATAAATTATCAGAAATTTTCAACTCGTTTGAGCAACATTGAGCAAGGCACAAAATCAATGATACTACAGAGTGTTTTGAATTTGTTGAGGGTCAAATGAGCTGTCAAGTAACACTTAAAACCCACGAGACTTTTTTCCAAAGCTCCGTTCTGTTCGGCTGTAAGCATCTGGAGTCCCACAGTATGTTACACTGGTGGAGGTATCGAGGTGCAGAATCAAAAATTCCAGCAAAGAGAGCATCTGGCGTCTTTTGCTCTGCCAAAACTAAAGGTAGAATTAATATAACGTTTCGTTAACATTGAACCCTAAAAGCAAATTATTAGCGACTTCATGCTTCTCAAACTATTTTGGTCATGTTATTTGACTCCGTGACACAATTCTTTGTAAGAGTACGTCAAAACAAAGGAACGGTTATCACCGAGTATGATAGGCTAAGCAGAATAATTGGCCGATAAGAAGGCTATCTTCATAAAACGTAGTAACGGTAGCAAATTTGCCGATTGAGTAGAATAATCACTAAAGGCCTTAAAATTTCGAATTAATAAATCCTAATAAGGATGTCATTTTGACAGCTTACAACGTCAGTCCATTGTGGTATCTGGAACCCCTATGAAAGTTTATCATTAAGACCCTCATATATCGGCTTTAAGCCGATTACAAATTTGGTGAGAAGGCCAATGTCAGTTTCGACTACGTTTTCAAGTTCGCCAAAGGTATGACTGCCGAGATGTTTCAGTCTCAGTCTTGCAAAGGCTGAACCATGAGGGATAAAATGTCCAGGATTGACCTAACCTTCTTCTATACAACTTTGACAACTAGCGTTCGACAAGATTTTTATCCTAACCATACGAACTCAAACGATTGCTACAAGATTAGCTTTGCTAAGAGCAAGTAATTCGGTAGATCTCCTACGTTCTACGCTAGACCAGAAGGACCTCGCAGTCGCAAGGGATCTGGTCTTCGAACAACATCTGCTAAGCGCACTCGAGTTTCATAGATCCAGTGCTAGAGCGCAAGATGACAACGGAGATCCGACTCGTTTTCATTCCGATGTGGGCGAAATGACTGCAACATTTTGTCAGCTCATTGGCCTTGTAGTTTTTTCTGATTCCGTTATGACTAGGCGACTGTTGATGAAGTAGCTTGATTCCTAATGAGGGACAGGTTGAATAACTTTGAGTGCACAGCCTGCGAGCTGAAAGCTAATATCGCCGCTCTGCTGTCAGATTAAACGTTTACATCTCTGAAAGAAGTTTCTATCCGGAGCACACAGCTTAACTTAAAGAAGAGCTCCTTACAGAAGACTCCTCCTCCAGCCTTCTCTCCTATCTCCGACCACTTTCTCCACTTTACCCAGTCCACATAACCCTGGTGGATATTTGAGCTTAGAAGCAGCTGTCAGGAATTGGTTTTGTAACAAAATGGTGCAAGTTTTCATGGATCTAACTGCAGAAAAAGAGAATTCCATCATGACCCTGCTGGGACTCTTTTATTCAGCTTCTCTCATCTTAACAGCGGTCTTCATAGCAATGCTCCTTCTGACAATATCCCCCTGTGCTATGTGTATAAAGGCCTTAAATGCCATTGTGGGTGCAGTCCGCAATGCTCCGGAAATGCACCGGAAAGACTGGCTCTGTCTTTGAACGCGTTCATGCTTTTTTAGGGAGTATAGTCTTTGGAAGCGCCCACCACCGGAGAAATTTATCATAGAACATTATTGTCTTAACTACAGTTTCCACCTTCGGTGAGAGCCCCGAACTTGTGTCAATAGCTACTCCATAATTATAATAGCATAATCCAATTGATGTTTTTTTTTATTCTCGCCTCAAAACTTGGCATTCATGAAATCTTTAAATAATATAAGTTTCCTTCCTATTGCGAAAAGTTGAAGTTAATCTGAACTTTGACTCAGGGGTACCAAAGTAAACGACCAAATATTCTACTATTAAAATTTTGTGCACACATTTAAGAGCAGCATAAATACGCATATATGTATGTACATATAGTACATATAATAAAGCAGGAAAATTCTCACATGACTGCGCTGCAAAAGACAATTTCAGACAGTGCGTCTGATATGACAGCGTTCCCATGAAACGCGTCGGCTTCGAGCTCACTTATTGTCCCAGAAGACGCTTAAAACCTGTGATGTCTGTCAAACAAATGTCGCTTTATTCGAATTACCAAACTAATTTTTAATTTCTTCTTTTAATTCTTGATTTCTTTCATTATTTTTTGCAGCGCTGCGGCATCTTTGGTACTCATTGTGTCCATACATTAACGTAATTGCTCAAAAAAATTATATTTAATTTTGAGATAAAAGGCTAAGTGAGTGTGATTATTGTGGCATGAAAAGAGAAAATATGCAAAATTATCCAAAATAAAACAATAAAGCCACTCAAAAGTGGAAGTGATATTGAAAACTTTCAGAAGTTGCGCCAACAAAGCGTTGCCGCCTGTCCACTTCATTGATCAAATCTTCAGCTCGTTTTGCACAAAGTGAATTTCGAGTGCAGCTTAGAGTCGCGTAGACTTGCTGTCGCTCATCAAAGACTCGTACATCAAGACGCGTCGCATTTATCAGTCAATGCGCACAGGTACACAGCGAGATCTTCATATTTTGCGCTGATGAGTTCGCCAATGACGAGCTTAAATGTCATCAGTCTGCGCTACATACAAGTTGGCTCTATCGTCCGATCCGTCAAAATCAATGGTACGCTGTGCGCAGCATGCCATGTAGACATGCAGATCCGCTTAGCATTTGTGCTTGCTGTTCGTCTGTCGGTTACTGTGTGATCCTTTTGTTTTAAGCAATCCACTGCTGACTGATCCGACTGTCTAACATCCGTACGGCCAGCTTTTCGTTTTGCATAAATCGTAAATCCTTTTCTTTCACGGCTCGTTTGATTTTTGAGTTGTGTGAATTACAATCGCGGCCGGTTTTTGATGTGACCAAAAATTTGGGGGAATGTAGCGCGATAAGATGAGAAGTGTTTTTCGGGATCTTTTTGTAAATATTTGTTTTCTTTTTCTATACTTTTTTCATTTGTTAAGCAGCCAAGTATTACCTGCTATTGGTTTCAAATTAGTAGCACTCAATTAGACACGAATATTCAGAGTGATTTTTCGAAGAAGGTTCTGGGGAGGTTTTTCTGGAATATTTAGGTAACAAGCATAGGCAGAACTTGAGGAATATATATAAATACATATATAAATAAGTAAAGAATATTCCTCGATTGCAGCTTAAATCGGTCTAACTTCGGTAAAAATACCTGAAAAGAACTTTTTCAGCAAAATTTACAATTTAATCTATCTGCCTACATATATAATATTACTTATATAATTACTTATAATTGTAGAGGAGCCCTTAACCAAAGGTAGGGTTTCTCACCGAAAGTGGTTTTCTGGCTCTATAACACCATAGTTCACTTAACATCGAAGGAAAATGTATGGCCGTGAAAGTGGCTATTAGAGTTAGAGAATCTGGGTTCTTAAAAGAATGCGTATTTGAACACTCGGATATCCTCACACACTTTGACTGCATACCGGATCATCTACATCATGGAAGCCGAACTCTGGTGGCTCCTTCTCTGCCCATATACCGACGAGGGAGCTATGGGTGGGAAGAAGCCGTTGGAGGAGAGGATCAATGAGCTTTTTTACTGATGGGTTCCTCAAACTTTGAAGGTTTTTGGAGGGCTTTAATGTCAGGAGCTGTTATCAACTCCAGTTTCAGACTTACTGACTATTGAAATGTCTTTCAAGCCGAAGTTGCAGCCATCAAGGCAGCAGTATATCTGCTGCTCCGGAATGCGGTCTCCTTTGGAGAAGTAACTATTCAGATGGCAGAGCGGCGATACTAGTCCTGAACTCATTTACAGTGCGTTCTGAGTTGGTTTCAGAGGAGTGCCTAATCTGGCTAACAATCGATCGAGTGTCTTTGTGATAAAACTTATATGGGTGCCGGGATATAGCGGAATAGCAGGAAATTGTAAAGCTGATGAGCTAGAAAAAAAAGGCACCCTTTAACCGCTTTCGGTAGGTGAAAGCAGGTTGGTGATCCCGTATCCTCTTGTATTCTACTACCGGATAGCGGGGCTTTCCGGAAGAATGGCTAGCGCGGGGCCACCATAAGTACTTGCGCAGTCTCAAAAGCCTTTTGGCTCAAACTCGCAAGAGATCTAGTGATATATTTGACCTCAGTAAGGCTAGCCTCTAGCTAGTTATGAGGCTTTTATCAGGCCATTACCCTATTGACGTCCAATCTATAAGATTGCCGTTTACAGAAGCTGTTTGAAAGAAGATGAGACGGAAACAACTCAACACTCCTAGGTTGACTGTCCCGCATTTAGAAGGTCAAGACTTAAACACTTGGGAACCCACTGGTGGGAGTTGAAATTAAGCGCCTTTACAAATATGTATGGGCTACTAAGCGTTTTGCCAATCTGTAAGTCCGAACCCAGGAGTTCTTATTTTCAATGGCTTCACAAGGATTACATGTACCAGTTCACGTGCGATCATCGATCAGCCATCTAAACTAACCTATATCTTACATGTATACATTGGACTCTGAAATCGCTTGTAGAAGCAATCAAGACATCGTTACTCATAACAGCAAGAAGCAGAATTCGAAGAAGAAGAGACAAAAAAGAAAAATCATAAAGAGGAAATATTTTAGTCTCCGAATACGATCGATTATCAAGGAGAGTATTCCTATAAAATAACCATATTTTCGAAACAGTTTTACAATAGAAAAGAAGCTATGATCTTCCAGAACGACACATATCGGTTGCGTTACTGCATACAAGTCAAGTGAAGAATTATCTAAGCAAAGAGCTTATCGAATCAAACTAAGCTACTGAGAAAAACTTTAGAATCATTTTTTTTTACTATATAAACGAAATTAAGTCGATTTCACTTCGATTCCCGATAAAAGAAAACAAAAACGAAAGAGCAACGATGATTACACTTCGGTCTGACAGAAACCTCGTTAGCCAACAGGACACCGGATGTGTGCCAAACCGACCAGCACGCTATGCGCATGCGTAAGCCCATAAATACGCAAAATAAACCAAAAACAAATATTAAATGGAATTAAAAAAAAAATTAACAAAATGCCAAAACCGCGAAATGTTAAACGGATATAAAATGTCTACCGCACAGTTGATGCGCATGAGTTAATTAAAGCTGTCAATACCTACAATGAACCAACTAATACATACAAACGTATTAGCTGGCATTTAGGCTTTGTGTAGCTGCCAACAGCGCTATAAAATGACAGCACTGCCACCAAAAACAACAACAACGACAAGAGTAATAATTGCAACTAAAAACCACGGCCACAACTATAAAGTCATTTCTCAAAGTTCCCCAGCTATGGAGGGTGTGTGTGGAGTGAGGAGCCAGCAAGCAGGCGACCACCACAAGTGACTTCTTCAGTGATGCCCAGCACTTTGGTGTGTCGCTTGGTCGTACTGTCGATCAGGTAAATTGTATGTAACCTGATTCCTATTAACTCATCAACTCGACCGACCGACCGAACTCAAAGGCAACCGAAACGCAGCAGCCCAAATGTTGTGGCTAAAGGCGCTGATTGAGCCGAAATCGATGTGCTTTCAACATTTGCTGCCGCACTGCAACCGTGTTTGTTGTTGTTGTAAACTTGGGCGACTTTGAAATTTCGGACGTTTGCGGTGGAGTTTGGGTGTTCACGCGCGCGCGCTCTCCGTCCCAAAGCGGCAAATTAATGGTCGTGTTGCTGTGGTGTGGTCCTTTGGCGTGCGGGCAACCAAGTTGCCTCACTCGCCTGTGTCTTTGTGTGTGTGTGTGTTTGCGCTCAGTTGTAGACTCGCACACCTTACTAATAGGCCATAAATAATAACCAAAGAGGTCACTTTATCATAATATCGGCTGTTCGGCTGTTGAGGGAACACACACAAGTGCTGCGTTAAATGGCAAGGAAGCTCATGTGTCTGTTAGTGCGAGTGTGTTTGTGGAATCGCCGCATGTGTCCCAGCAATGCAATGTAACAAAAAGTTATAAAACGAAATATGCGAAAAATTAAGCAAACATTAAAATGGATCGACCGAAACAGAGCAGCGGAGAAAATAAGGAACGGCTGTGATGGACAAGCCTATGAGGCACTGAGAGAAATATTTGGAACCCACTTAAAGTTTAACTGTTCAACACGCGGAACAGACCCCAGCGAATGTCAATCTCATGGACCTGAGGTTGGAAGTACTCTATTGAGATTGTCACATGCCACAAAGTAGGTCTTAGGAGATCCCACGAGACGAATCGGTCGGATTTAACAGCCTAGAAGGGGAATGCAGTCAGTTTTTTAAATATTCTTTCAGAATTCATTGCTTATGCTTTTGGAGCCAAAATGCGCTTTTAAAAGTTGTAAGCAAAAAGATAAGGAGTTTTAAGTTCCTCCCAATGGTTCGGAAATAACTACTAACTTTTTAACGGTTTTAAAATGTATATTAAACTTATATGAGCATACTTTTTGGTCTTGAGAACTATGCAAGCTAGGCTGATCGATGAGCACCAGATGGTTTCTATGTTCGTTGCTAAGAACGTGGAGTGATTGTGGACCACAGGAAGTTTTATCACAGTGCGCTTGCTCTCTCTATCACTCTAAATAAATAATGGTATTTAAAAGGAAACGAACTGAACCGAAAACTTCTTGCGCTTTATTAGATTACCTAGATGCCTTGGCGAGCTTGTAGTCTTACCACACTTTATTGGTATCAAAATTTTTTCAGTGTACTTTTTTTGTGGACAACAAATTGGCGCAAAACCATAGGGACAACAGCTAAATTACGTTTAATGGAGCGTTGTGGCATAAAAACCGCAACACAACTTAATCACATTGTGGACCGCAAATAAAGCGAAAATCAAAAAATGTCGATATCTCAGGCTGCAACACAGGCTGACTTTACAAGCATTCGCCGCAATACATTTGTACATACCTACACACACATTTTCCAATTGACTTTGGCCACCTAATGAGCCTGATTAACCACACATATACCAAGACAATGTTGCAATTTTACAAACTGTTGCAGCGCTAAAGAAGCGCTGAAGAAGCTACACGGCATTAATGTATATGTAGTCCCGACATTTCGGGATCCCAAAAAAGTAACAGTTTAAGATAATAGGTAATGTTGTTCAAATGTTATTAGCACGATTCAAAATTTCAGTCCCGAAAAATTCCTCAAATTTCGGGATCCCAAAAAAGTAACAGTTTAAAAAAATTAGTTACATCGATCAAATCATATTGGCACGATTTAAAAATCGAGTCCCGAAAAAATCCCGAAATTTCGTCATACCGAAAAAGTAAAAGTTTAAAATAATAAGTAATCTTGTTCAAATCTTTTTGCATCATTCAAAAAACGAGTTTACAAATAACGTGCAATATGCTGATATTCTGTTTTAATTTAGTGCTTTTCACCGAACTCCATTTGATGCGCTTTTTTGACCTCCATCTGCTTTAGAAATTAATTTATGTTGAGTTTATGAGGGCACTGCAGAGCACACCTGGTTGGCATCTACGGTTAATGTGCAATATGTCATTTGGCTGTGGTTTTCACTTTGCATTGCTCAATTTTACAGCTAAAACTGCTTTTACTCATGCTATTCTTCAAAAATATTTACGCTGTGACTTAAGCTGTACGAAGCTACTTCCGCTGTGGCTGCATGTGTACTCTTTTACACTTTGTGATCGTAGACCATTCGTCTTCTACTGGTTCCTTTCACCTTGCAGCTCGCCCTGCCTCTACGGCTATTAATATATTGTCTCTGCTGTCATAAATGATGTCATTAAATCGGTTCATTTTCGCACTGCGGTGGTTTCACCGAAACCAGCACCAACACCAACACTGTTACTAATGCAGCATTTAGCAGCTTGAGCCCCGATAATTTTGTGCACAATGTTGAAAACATAAATTTTGCAAACATCTGCTGACAGATGTCTTAATTGAAATTTAAGGTGTTGTTGCTTTAACAAACACACCAACCGATATCGATAGCAAGCTTTGCAACACTTTTGCTTCGGTGTAGCTGACTCTGGTGTGGTCCTCCGGCAAGGTGTGTGCATCAACGCTTTACTAGCTGGGAACCTTTTTGCACATGCTGCATTCTTCTTCCATTAGTCATGGCTACAGTTGCATTATCTTCAAAATTTGTATAAGCTTGTGTGAATATATAAACTATATGTGAATTGTGAAAATTTATTTGGGTCAGAGGTGGATATACCTATACAAAATGAGATAAGCGTTAATCTATCAAGGAAGTTTTGATAAGATCATGTTTATAAAGAAAGTAGTATAGTTACAAAGCAGAGGAGCTTAGATATTTCCATTTTATAAACATGATGAGAAATGTAAAGTCTTTACACATTCGTAAACGAAATTATATCAGAGTCTGTACATATGTAAGTCTTCATTTATTGAAAGTTCACTTCTAAAGACCAAATAGAATAAAGACCGAGTGCTGCAAATCCGATGTCCTACTCTCTTGAGAGATTTTTAGAGTTTACTTTAGCGGTAACACCATTATAGAAATATCGTACGAACTTCATTTGGGGCTTATAATGATGAAAAATCGAAAATCGTATTTTGTTTGTCTAGAGAGAAGCATGCAACAACTCTTATCGATCGACTCGTCGTATTCTGGTAGTATTTGATATATAAGGAAAGAACAATAAAACTCTTTCTTCATAAAAAGAACGATATTGCCAAAGAATAATTAGCCAGACTGCACTTTATGAGATTTTCTTTTATATTTTAAACTCAAACGATTTGTAAAATAGAGCCACTACCAGAAGTTAAAAAGAAGATGCATTGAATATCTGAGCAATCCTTGACAACAACATTCCGATATTTTGCGGTATCTCTTATTATTATTACTTATTGTTTTTATACTCTGGATAGGGTGTATTAAATTTGCC
Organism: Bactrocera latifrons; assembly: GCF_001853355.1. NCBI lineage: Eukaryota > Metazoa > Arthropoda > Insecta > Diptera > Tephritidae > Bactrocera > Bactrocera latifrons. The sequence continues at coordinate 52,886 of NW_017536219.1, read as the reverse complement.
AGGATATTTGTAAAACTAAAAGGAAATGTTGGAGACCTCATAAAATAAAGGTCTTCCATTTAGAAAGATATACGATCCAACAACGGAACGAAATTATTAAAATTTACTACCGCTACGTCCTATTTAAAGTCGTCATAATCGTCCTCTCAGATTAACAATTGAGCGTCTAGTGGAAAATCCACAGACACAGTACAAATTTTCATCCTCACAAGATCAAATTGACGCAAGAACTGAAGCTGCTTACCCGCTTGACCTCCAGAATCATAGCATGTTTGTCATTGGGTCACGTACTTCTTCCGTGATGATCAAGACCGGCACGTTACTGTGAATGGCTACCGCTCAATGAAAACCTAATATTTTTTGGTCCGAATTGAATGATATGGACTTGGACAATATGTGGTTTTAACAGGACGGTGCCACAAGCCACACAGCGAATGTCAAATTCGATTTATTAGAAACCAGCTTTGGTGAACGTGTTATCTCACGAAATGGCCGTGTGATTTGACGCCATTAGACTCACTTCTGTGGGGCTACGTAAAGTCAGTGATCTATGCCAACAAGTCAGCGTCGATTGATGATCTTCGTACGTATATCGAACTTAAAATTGCAGCAGTAACGGCCGATTTAAGCTTGATAATCGTTGAAAATTGGGCTCAGCGTCTTTGTTCCTGCAATCGTGCCTGTGGTGGCCATGCCAAAGAAAACGAGTTCCATACATCATGGGTTTCATTGATATTCGAAACCGTTCTCTTATTGAAAACTCCGTTAGATAAATCGGCTGCGAAAAGTCTGTTCGGCCGTCTGTCTGTATACAAGCGAACTAATCCCTCACTTTTCAAAATATCACCGAAGAAATTGCTTAGGTGAGTTAGAGTGACTATAGCATATAGCTTCCATACAAACTGAACGTTCGGAATGATGTGCTTGTCCGGTATTCTTTTTCATTTAATCAGAACGAGTTGCAATACAACCTGACCAAAAAAGTTCCTCTAAAGCATCTTTTGTATTTTTGACGGATTTTACAGCTAACATACGTTCTTGTTATTAATAAATTCGTTTAAAAATTGACACAAGCATGTATGCCAAAATTTTTCCTAATAAACTCGGCTACGCTCACAACATTTTTTCCTAACACCCATGCTACTCGTCGTTGCATAAACAATTAGACAAGCTGAACTTGCCTCTAAGGGATACTGCGCTGTCGAGCTGCCGATCTACTGATTTCGCGGTGACTTCGTTATAGTAATTTATGCACTTGTTTGCTTCTAACTCGATAACTCAGCGCACAACAAAGTTCCAACCAAGTCAGCAAAGAGTGGAAATTATAACAAAAAGCTGCAACAATAAAACGCTATGTAGCAAAGATAAAAACACTTGAGCATTAAACAACAATAAAAGCGGTAACAAACTACACAGATCTTATCACGCGGCGATCATCAGAACCAGAGCAACAAGCCACAATAGCGCTGACACACACACACGCACACATGCATATACAGGTGAGCAACAAAAAGGTAAGAGTGTGGGGGAAAATTTTATATAAAAGGTAGCCCGACAAAGCGTTCACTTTGAATATAGAAAAGTGGCTTTGTTATTGTTGTGGTTGTTGTCACTGCTGCTGCTGTTGGTGGTAGTGCGGTTGACGTTGTGTTTCGTTATCGATGGCATGTTCTCGGATAATGGCTGAAAAGGATCCCCCATTATGCGCTACAATAACAGCTTCATAAATGTAAATTAGAGCTCGTTTAGCAAGCGAGGGCCCTTACTCGTCCCTTCCTCGGCTGTATGCTACTTCTTTCTCTGCAGCGCGACCAATTTCAATGGCCATTGAGCTCGTAAATAAATGCCAAATGACATCATTATCGGTTGTTCGCATTTTGTTGCCCTCGTTGCTTTTGTGCGTTGTCGGGCTGTTGTTGTTTTTGTTGTAGTTGCTATTGTCATTTTTAATGCTAGCCGAGAGAGATATTGTCAGTGTGACGGTGTCAGTGTCAATCGCACTGTTGTTGTTGGTTATGTTTTAGTTGTTGTTATGCTTTGAAATATTGTTGTTGTTGTTCTTTGAGATGTTGCTGTTGATGTTGCTTGTTTCCCTCAACTGCTTCTGTTTCATGTTGCAATGATTTTAAATGTTGATGCTACTGATATGATTGCAACGGCCAGCGAGATAGTGACATGCGCTGCTAGTTGCTGTGGCTGGTTGTTTATTGTAATTTTTGTTGTTTTTGGTACTGCGTTGTTGCTAGTTGATGGTGGCAACATTGACCGCACATTGCGACAAGACAACTGTTACGCATGTGGCATGCCAACGCCAACAACTGCGCCGTATGTGTATGTGTGCGTATGTGTGTGTGTGTGTATGTTCTTGATTGCGACACGCGCTCTTATCACTCGTTCACATCAGTGGAATTGGTGATAATGGCATGTAAGTACAAAATGGCTTGTCAGTACGTTGAGTCCGTCGAAGGGGTTCACAATTAAAGGCGGCTCGACGGTTGGGTTTACTAAAGGGTGTATGTATATTTGGGGTTTCACATGGAATTTCTTCCCATGAAATAGTGGTACGTCATTATTGTATGTAAGAAGTATTTAATCAGGCGAAGCATGGAAGATGAACTATCGGTTCACAGATTTTTTTGAAATTTGTTAATTATATTTACCAAAACAAAGAAACATATGAAGATTTCTAACAAAATTTTTTTGATTAGCTTCTTTGTATCGGGTGATTTTTTAAGAGCTTGATAACTTTTTTAAAAAAAAAAACGCATAAAATTTGCAAAATCTCATCGGTTCTTTATTTGAAACGTTAGATTGGTTCATGACATTTACTTTTTGAAGATAATTTCATTTAAATGTTGAC
>NW_017536219.1:27000-49361 GCF_001853355.1 Bactrocera latifrons | reverse complement strand
ATACTGAGCATCTTTCTCTTTGACACCATGTCTGATATCCCACGTGATCTGTCAAATACTAATGCATGAAAATCCTAACCTCAAAAAAATCACCCGATAGAACATGGTGGGAGGAAAGCATGCCCGACGATTAGATTTTCCACAAACAGGGAGACCCCACAATCTGTACTTACTACCGTTGGATAAGCCACTTTAACTTCATTTTTAGGGTTCTACCGAGCGTATTGTGTGAAAGATGAAAGCCTACCGTCAACAAACTGATTGGACCTTATCAGTGGGGTTTTAGGCTGGGAAAGTCAGCAACCTTCAAGTTCGTGAAGGATTCCTCTACAAGCCGTTTGAAACCAAACGAGATTTCAGATAAGGTGACTCCCTTTCGTGCGACTTTGCTAGCTCGGTCATGTCGTCCGAATGAACGAAAACACTCCAGCGCATAAAGAATTCGACGCAGTACCCGCCGAGGGAAGCAGAGGAAGAGGAAAACTTCCACTCCGTTGGAAATACCAGGTGGAAAAGGACCAGGCTTTGCTTGAAATCACCAATTTATGGCGCATGGCGAAAGGAAGTAGCGACTGAGGCGCTGCTGTTAATTCGGCTATAACCGGGTAAGCGGTGTCTACGTCACTAAAGAAGAAGAAGATTACTGAATATATATTTCAAACTCATATGCTAAATTTGACAGCTAGTTTAACAGCTAGCACTCTATGAAATTCTAAGCTCCTAAATACACCCTGTATTTCAAAAGTGTAGTAACTGTTTACTAAATGCGGAATTTTAAATAAAATATGAATATTACTGCAAATAAATTAATAAAACTCATAGTCAAGCTAGTATTTCTATAAAAAATCCACGTAAATCACAAAGACTAAATTAAGCACTCATCTATGCTGTATGTTGTTGTTGCCAAGCGAGTTCACTTCGTGCCATAATTTATGTGGCAGTCAACACCGAAAGGCACAAGTCGCCCACAAACCGAAAATAAAAACGAAAACCAAAGCCAAAATTGCCTCACAATATTTTAGCTATAACTTTTTGGGTGGCCGCGCACGAAACAATGCGAATTGTTCTTTGAAAATCGGCAATAAGAAAAAACACAGTAAAAACTAAAATGCAAGCTTCTGCGCTTCATCTGCCGACAGACGCTGAAACACGCCACATTATATTTATTATATCATTGTGTGTATATCGGCAACGCAGATAATGCAACTGTGTATGTGTCTTCTTCTCCTGCTTCTTCTTGTATACCAACCAGCAGCAGAGGATCAGACCAAGAACGGCAGCCGCAGCAGCCATCATCAACGGCGATTGACCACCGCGGTCTACCGGCCAGCCAGCTCGAAACGAAGCCACACACAAGCACGCGCACACCCATACACGCCCATATGAAGTGCTTATTGAGTAGGCGTTACGCATGCGCAGCGCATTTCAGTTTGACTCACAGGTCTTTTCGAGGGCGAATGCGTGAAAAAAGCTCATCCATTTTAAAAGATCTGACAACTGGATACAAAACGCTTGGATTTGTTTGCTCTTTATGTCTTAATTTGCCGCGACCACCAACATAAACACTTTATTGTGTATGCATTGTCTGGTTGGTTTGCTATTATTACTTGACTTTCGTAATTTCAACTTTCTTGTTCCCGGTGTATGGCTGGTCTTTATTTCTGCTGCTTCTAGTAGGAATTCTCAAAAAATTGCGTTAAAGCTTAGTAAAGCTCAATATACCTCTTCCTTCATTCATTGGAGATATGGCCAGATGGAATATTCTTATTAAACTGCTTTCATTTGGAGAACCCAAGGTTCAACTCAAAAGTGTATAGTTCGCAAAAAATATAATATTTTAAAGAATATAAAGTTGAGGTTAGAAAGAAATATAATGCTTTGAAAATTCTTATTTTTATATTGCCTAAAATACTGGTTAAGATTGCACATAAAGCTTAAAAAACTAGACATGTTTTTATGAAATCCTTTTGGCTTATAGCTCTTTATAGCTTTTTTATAAAAGCTATAAATATCTTTCGTAAGCACTTCTTTCCACATAATAGCTTAAAAACAAAGTTGGATTTTTACTTTAAAAGCTTAAAAAGCTTTCTTTAAAAGCTCTAAATATTTTTTGTAAGCACTTCTTTCCACATAATAGCTTTAAAAAACTTGTATTTCTATTTTGAAAACCTTTTTGCATTTCAAAACTCTTTATAAAAGCTCAAATCAAGTACCTAAATAAGAGAGGCTACACATTTTTGAAACTGGAGCTTAAAACAGTGTGATTGCAAAAAACCTTTAATAGCAAAGTAAAAGCTTTCTGTGAAAACACTAAGTATTTAACTCTCTGAAATTTATCTGAATAATGAAATTAAAAAATGTTACATTTGAGGTTAAGAATGCACATAATAGCCAAAAAAAAATGTGGGGCTTTTACTATGAAAGAATGTTTGAACTTGAAAGCTTTCTTTAAAGGCTGTAAATATTTTTCCTAAGGATTACTTTCAAGGTAATAGCTTAAAAAACTTGACATGTTATTATGGAAGCTTTTTGAATTTTAAAGCTTTTAGAAAAGCTCTAAATATTTTCATTCTTTTAACGCTGCAGTTTTAAAAATCTTGAAATTTTACTTTGAACATTTTTTTTACACTTTAGAGCTTTCTGTAAAAGCTTGAAAAGCTTGAAAAGCTTTTTCACCTTAATTTTTTAATTCTTTGAAATTTTGCTCTACTAAAATCGAGATTTTTTACTAAGCAGTACTCATATTTGTAATAGATTTACATTGAACAAGCAAGCTACAACCATAAACGAGCTTGCCTCTGGCTCGTATCGTGAACGGATATTTTATTATGAAACTCTTTTATGACTTTGAAGCGCTTACCAAAATCTCTAAGTATAATTTCCCTTTTTTTCTTGGCTTTACTAGAACCTTCAAGCAGAAAGTTATATTTATGACTTTACGCGCTAAAAGAGAGCTGCTAAACTCGAGCTTAGATAAGTATATGACGGTCCGACAGTAAATCTGTAAAAAAAAAAATCTTACTTTATACTATAATATTCCTTATAATACCCTAAGTTTGCCACGAAGTTTGTATGCCCAGAAGGAAACCTGAGAGAATCTAAGCCGTGTCCGCGCTTCTGTCTGTATGTATATACATACATAAATGAATAAGTTCGTCAGTTTTTGAGATATCGATTGAAAATATGCAAGTGTCCTTCTCTAATTAAGGAGCAGCTCATCTGTTGTAATGGTTGATAACGGATTGCTATAGCATATAGCTGCCATACAAACATTTGGAGAGGTATCTTCGCCAAATTTGGCATTGGCTACTGTCTATGACAACGATATAATATTCGAAGAACTTGTGCAGATCGGACCACTATAGCATATAGCTGCCATACAAACTAACCATGCAAACATCTTGCAAAATTTTGTATATGTGAAGCGTATTACTTATAGCTTCAGTTTAGTCAAAGTTAACATTTTTTAATTTTTTTAAAAATTTTTTTTTTCAAATCACTCTTTCTATTACATGTATGATATTGTTATTGTTGGCGTTGCAGTCGTCTTTATCGTTGCTTACTTATAACCGTTATTGTTAATGGTAGCAATATTGATGTTTGTGCAATTATTATAGTGTTGTTGTTGTTTTTGCAGCTTGTCGCTGTAAATGCCACAATCTTCAGTTATGCCACAAATGTGCAAATGTTGCAGCTTGCGCGCATCAACATGCTGGCGCACATATGTACATGTAAAAAAGAAGAAACATTGTCACACACACATAGAGAGCGGACTGGCAAAACCCACAAACACACACACACACAACAAATGTGTTTGCCGCAAATATCAGCTGCATGTTGTTTCCAGCCAAGCTTCATATGCTCATCTTTTTGTCTTAACCACACTTAAAACTGCACAACAACCACAACAACAGCAATAATAGCAACAACAGCATTCGAGTGCAGGAAATTTCAATTTCAATTTTTACTTAACAACCAAATCGTGCAATGGCGTCCGTTTGTCTAACTCCGACCATTATTTGTGGCGGCTGTTGCAGCAGCAACAACGCGCGACAACGACAGCAAAAACAAGAGAATTATAAAAAAAAATCAAAAAACAAAAACAACAGTAAAACATAGTAGAAGCAACTGCAAACTCATCGCCAACTTAATTTGCAGCTGCAAGCGACGCAGCAAACGGCCGAATGTATGCAACAAAAGCAACTTGCAACATTATCAACATCATTATTATTGGCAACATTTTTGTCATGATTATCATTTTTATGCGCATCCAAGTGCCTAGGCACCCCTTCACCAGCACACCACAAGTATTTTGCCACATCATCACACACACACACACATACAGGCGCAGATACAAGCAGTTAGTTGCTGTAACTGCCTTCTTCTGTGGCTGAATGCATGGCTTACATACACACATACATACGTATATATGGATATGTATTTGTGGCATGTTCGCATCATTGTGTCTGCCACAGCATGAAAAATGCAATTTCAATTTTGTTTGAATTGCTTTGCTTCAGCTTGTGCCGCACCGCACCGCATCGCAGTGGCAGCCAGCCAGCCAGCCCGCGGCTCTTCCTGCAGCCTTCGTTTATTATTATCTGCTCGTATTTACTTTTCGCTTATTTAAGCTAATGCAGCAGCACATCTGCCATTCAGCCGTTTGGCCATTTGGCCATTATTGCTGCAACAGACTAACAGTCGTCTCGCTACAAAATGTCTAGTGCAACATGTGGCTGCGGCTTCCAAGTGGATACATCTGCTGTACTCACACTCACATATGTATGTATGTAAGTGGACGAGTGCTGGTTGTTGCTGTTGTTATTATTGCCGGTGATAGTTCTTATAGCCGACATATGCCGGTTAATGCCACATCGCACATGCACACATGCATATATACGTACATACGAACAGGGTAAAGTATTTTGCAACAGAACCTTCGTTGATGGGTGTGGGGTACAAAGCAATATGCTGCAAGCTGGCTTGAAAGGCTTATAGATATTTAACCCGTAAAATGCTATGTGGAAATTTTTATTATAAATCTCGGTTTTAAAAGTTGAAAGGATGGAAAGAGTTTATAATTTTACCGATATGAATTTGTTGTATAGAAAATTATTTCATAGAGTTCTGCTAGCGAATGAGTCCTGCTGTCGACATAAGAATCCAATAATAGAGAAACCCAACTCTTATAAGCCAAATACTTGATACGTCTTTTCGAGAAGCCACGTTATAATTGGATGCAAAACCTGATGGAATCTAAAAATACTATAGGACTCATTAAGAGTCCGAAACTCCGAGCAGTCAAGTCCTCGACCTCCACAGTAAGTAATGGAGAACCCCGATTCTTATCAATCAAGTTCGTGAACCCGACAGTCAATAATAGAGAACCCCAACTCTTATCAGTCAAGTGCTCGACCTCGAAAGTCAATAATAGAGAAACCCAACTACCAATAGCCTCGATCCGTCTTTTCGAATAGCCACGTTCTCATTAGATCCAAAGCCACAGAAATTTAAAAATACTATGACACTTATAAAGTCAAAATTTAAACATCCAAAAACGGGCTTTTAAGCCATCTTCGGAACTACATAAACACTTTTGTGAAACCAGTAGGTTACATTCGGGGTAAAAATTTTGAGAGAAACCACGGAACAGAATGTTAGTAGGGGCACAAAACCAAATCTTTGTGAATAACACTTTCAAAATAGGCTCTTTCTGCGTCGATGCAGGGGATTTCCAAGCATTGAAGGCGTCACGGAAGGTATGCATGCTACTTGTATCCCTTTCATCAGCCTTTTCAGGCAAGGAAACAAGAAAAGTCTGGGCACATCTGGGCTGTAGGGCGGCTGCGGAAGCGTTGAGATGCCGGCGTTGGTTAGGTATATGTTCACAAGAATGGCGGTGTGAGTCGGGGCGTTGTCGTGGTGACTGTGATGTCTTATCGGACCCGATTGATCCTTCGTTTGAGTCTCTCGAGGACTTTCACGTAAAACTTGGCATTGACGATTTGTCTAAGAAGAACATATTCATGGGCGACGATGCCTTCGATGTCAAAAATGACAATGATCATCGTTTTCACTTTGGATTTGCTCATTTATTAGCGACTCTTCCCGGAAAGTAGGGCAGCAGTGAAAAGTGTTGCCTGAAGTAAGCAACTTCATTCTACTGGGTGTCAGGCCACAAAGGCATCGATGCAAGGAAATAGTGGACAAGATTGCCAAGAATGGTGAAAAATTCAAAACCCGATGGAACGAGCTACTAAGATGCAAAACTGCGAAAGTCATGTGCAAAACGGTAGATCGGAAGTAAACAGAATTCCTATTGGCACTCGATAGAAGGGACCGTAGGAATATGAAGGGAACACTAACTGGCCACTGTCTGGCGTATCTCGAACACGAGGCCTACAGAGAAAAGTTTTATGTAGGTAATGAAAAGATCTATAACTCTTACATATGTATAAACTTTTTTCGTATAACCAAAAATTTGTGTGAAAAATTCAAATAACCAAATTATAAGATAAAAAAATGTTCACCAACCACAAAAGACCCACCCACGTTCACCATAGTGTTAAAGAATGCATACAACTGCTTATCCACATGCTAGACCACCACGGAATTCTTGAGGCTTGTAAGTGGCGTTTGCAACAAGTCACTGCTTGCTTACCATCAAATTGTTATTTTAATTTATTTTCTTGTATTTATTTAGATTTTATAAGCACTTGTTGTTATCCCTGCGCCGCATGTCAGTCGTATCACCTGCACACACACACAGACACACGCACACTCATGCTAGTATGCCGCTGAGGCTCCTAGTTTTTTGTGCGCTTTTGTACATTTGCTGCCTCTTACAAGCGTTTAAGCACAACATTCTCTATTCAATTTATTTCTGTTTGCATTTCGACTTTTGGTTTTAGCTTTTTGTACAACTCAACAATTCAACTCAATCGACCGCAGAAAGCAAATAACATTATAAACACGCAAGCGAGAGAGATGTAGAGCATAGGCGAAAAAGCAGAGGGAGGAGGCGAGTGAGTGTGGCAAAAAAGGCCGCCACATCGAGGTACACACGCGTAATTGCGCCCTAGGGCAGAGAGTGACAGCAGTTGAGGGCGCAGCAGCAGCAGAAGCAGTCAAAGGATTGTGGTTAGCAAGGTGGTGAGGGGTGATGAATGCGGCCAGCGAAGTGTCCACTCCAGGCCACAGCTACAGCATCGACTTCGATTCTATTTGTAATTCTCTGGCATTTGTAATTCCTTCCAGCTGCTGCCGTGACGACGGCTGACGCGCTTGGCCTGTTGTGGCATTATACATACACAACAAAAACAATAAGCGTAACTCCAATCCTGGTGAATATGCAACTATTTAAAAGCACTGCTTTGTCTTAAGCCATGTACGATTATGTGCAGCTAAGGCCATAAGCATGAATATAAATTGCATTACAACAATTACAAAAACAATTACTGCCAGCAGTGTTGCCGTGGGTTAGTTGATTTTTTTCTTATATTATAAAATTTCTTGATGGATAATCTATTTACTTTATTATTTTGATTTATTTTTATTTATTTGATATAGTTTATACATTCGTCGAGAGTATACTAGTATTTTATATACCAACTGATCAAATTTGATCCGGACTCACAAAAACGTACACTTTCGCGTACTTTATTACAAATCTTTATTAATAACATCACAATAGGATTTCAGCCAAAGTTTTATCCAATTTTTCATAATCTTGTAGAATCGGTTGGAATGGCTTTCAGTGCTTTTTTGGAAATTTTGTTTTATTTTTTTGGTTAATTTCTGTCATGCCATTCGCTACAGTCACCAGTAATGATCATTTTGAGAAATTTAGGGTTATTTGCGGTTTGAGCTTTTCAGAAATTTGTTCAGGCGGCTGAAATATGGCTGTTGACCCGATCCATACGAGCTGTTGAGATCCTCCGCTGTCTCTCTCTCTCTGATACCAACACGATAATTTCACGACCTTAAGTGAATAATTTCTGCTGCCCAAATACATGTGTTTCTAATAAAGTGAACTCGCCAAAATATTTCTGTCATATCTTTTATGATTCCGTTGCCGTGATTCCATCGCTAACACAAAAATTCTCTTTTTAGACTCTTTAAGATTAAGTATACATTTTTTTATAAAAAAGTAAAGAGTAAATAAGAGCATAGCCGTATTACTAAAGAATATTCATAGTTCACATTCTACAGTGGTTCATATCCAGCCTAAGTACTATATATTGTATTAAAGGTGATCACAACTGATGGTTGGTGTCTACGCTTGTAAAGTAGAAGATCACAGCTGATTTATAAAAAAAAAATTTATATGAGGAACACATTTAGGTCTGCTAAGAATAGTACTTATAGAACAGGATCAAGCAGCCAGACTCCTTTTTAGATACGAGAGGCACTATATAGATCCCTGGAGCTACTCCCCATATTTACTACTTACATATACATATGCAAATCTTGAGTAAGCGAATACCATCTTTTTTTCATATTTCCGTCTCTTTCTCCAAACTTTTATTATTGCTGGCAACTCTGATAGCAGCAGCTACACTAGCAAAGGAATTTTGAAAACAGAAAATGTTGCTGACATAAAAATGGCGGCAGCATTATTCGAGCTATGCTAAACTAATCCCACAACAACTTACAGCAGAAGTAAACAACAAATACTCATTACAAAAAAAAAAAAAAACAACAACAACAACTGGGGAAAAATCAAAGTAAACAAGATTGCTGCTGAAACAAGAATTAAAAGTTAATGATGCTTTTAAGTTGGCTCAAATGGATTCGAAAATAATTATGTCTGCAGAGACGTGTTGCACAAAAAAACACCAAGGTTGAAATGAAGACGACTTTTTGCTGCTGGACATGAACATACATATGTATATATATAATTGTGGTTAAGGGGTCTTGAGGCAAAATCAAGTCTTATGTTAGTTGTGTTGACAATAGCGCATGAATATCACGGTTAAGCGGGAAGGGGCTTGACTTTTGTACTCTCTTGAAGTTTTTTTTTACATACATAATATTTAAGGGTCCCTGAGATTCCGAAAATGGGCACGGCTTGCTTTTTACCTCACTTCGAAAACGTATACACTCAGTGGACTTTGGAAAACCAATACCTTATAATAAATAAAGCAAAAGTGATAAGAAGGAGGCAATATAAACGATCTTCAGTTAAAGATCTAAAATCAATCTAAATTTTTTCTCTCCCATATGCTTCTCCACCACCTATGAAAGATACGCGAAGTGTATTTAACCTTATAGTTGAAAAAGTCGATGCAATTATGTTCATGGATCGTGATGAAGCTCAACAAATGGTCGCAAAATCAGGATTGATGCCTCAAGAGGTTATGCTGAGTGTTTGGTGGGATTGAAAAGAAATCATCCACTATGAGCTACTTCAGCATGTTCAGCATTCGAAGGATTGATTCTACATTTTACTGTCAACAACTGATGAGATTGAAGCAGACAATCAAAAAAAATGGCTAGAACTGATCAACAGAAAGGGCTTCGCCTTCCATCTGGGAAACGCTAGACCATACACATCTAAGATAAATCGGCAAAAACTGGAAGAGCTTGGCTGGGAAGTTTTGATGCATCCACCATATAGCCCTAACCTTACACCATCGGACGATCATTTGTTTCGGTCAATGCAGAACTCCATTAATAGAGTAAAGTTGGCTTCAAGAGAAGCCTGTGAAAATTACTTGTCGCAGTTTTTCATCGAGAAACGACAAACGTTTACACTGATGAAATAATGTCTCTACCGGAAAATGGCAAAAAGTGGTCGAACAAAATGTTACATATTTGGTTTATTAAAGTTCGTTATAAATATAAAAAAATAAGTTGAAGTTTGATTATAAATAGGAAAAGACTTTTTCGACTATCAATATACTATATGAAGAAACAATTAAAATTGAAGCTACGCTAGGAGGTTTTTAAAACAAATGCTCCGCAAAAAAGTATAAACAGGAAAAAGTGTATCCATACATTGTACTATTCGATATACTATATACTCTACTGGGGCCAAAGCGTCTGCATTACATTCGCAGGTAATTAAAATTTGAAAGCAAATTACGTTGAAAATTAAGTAGTAAAAAACTAAATTGAGTTGAAAACAAAAATATGTCTATGGTGCACGCCCACTAAGGTCCAGTAATTGATTACAGAAGGAAACAGAAAACTCTGAAGACAAAAAAAAACAAAATTGAGCGTTCAACCGCCGTCAAAAATTGTAAATGGGAAAATGATAAATGAGAAGTGAAAATTTATAACTGAAATGAAATGCAAAGCGACACTAAAAGACGTGATTAATTACACATACCAAGAGAGGTTGAAATTTTCCAGGAGTTGCATTTGCCTTCCGCCCTTCACACACACACACACATACAGGCGCACACACATTCTTCAAAAAGCGCCGCGTTGCATTAGACAAAATATAGAAAATTTAGTAGAAAAACTATTTTTAAAAAAATGGGGAAACAACGACAAGTGAAAAGTAAAAGAAATGTACACATTACACAACAGCAACAACAAGAGAATGATGATCATAATAAAAATAACAAACAAAATAGCCATTAACTGTTCGATAATTTCACTGATTATGCGCAACTAATTGCCCTGAAACTACCCCAAACAAAGCGTGGATATGGCGAGCAACAGCGCAGCAGCGGTGGCAGCAGTAGGCGCCGGAATTTGGATTGCGTCAGGTGCGCATGCGCTTCACAATACTTATCTATTTGTGTGTGCGTAAGGTCAATCATGCTATGCATACCGACGCTCGCTCCCTTTGGGTCTACTAATTTAGTTATATATATATAATTTTTTTGTTTTGTTTTTTTTTTGTTTTTTTGGTTTGAAGTGAGCAGCTCAAGTCATTTGTCTTGTGGAAATTTTATTTCCCAGAGCCTTTTTAGTCTATGGATATTTTTTTTTAATTTTTCATTTGTTTTGTTTATAGGTTGTTTTTAGCGTGTAATTTGTGCGCCTAAATGACCAGCGGAAAATTGAAAAACAAAGTAATACACTAGGTGAGTCAGCTGTGCGGGAGAATTGTGTGTGGCAGCTCAGTGAGGAATTACATAGTGCACGTATACATATATATACACACATAGGGTAGTCGAAAAAGTCGTTTCGTATTTCTAATCAAACTTCAACTTATTTTTTATACTTATAATGAACTTTAATGAATCAAATATGTGCAAATTTGGTCGACCACTTTTTGCAATTTTTCCACCAGAGACATTATTCCGTCACTGTAAAACTTTTTTTGGTTTCTTAGCGAAAACCTGCGACAAGAAAGTCAAACTTCTCTTAAATAAAACTTTGGTCTATTAAGGGAGTTCTGCATTGACCGAAACAAATAGTAGTCCGATGGTGCAAAGTCAGGGCTATATGGTGGATGCATCAAAGCTCTCACAGTTTTGCCGAGTCATCAAAGATGTGTGTGGTCTAGCGTCCTGATGGAAGACGAAGCCCTTTGTGTTGAGTAATTCTGGCCGTTTTTTCGATCGCTTGCTTCAATCTCGTCAGTTGTTGACAGTAAAATGTAGAATCAATCGTTCGATCAGGCTGGAGTAGCTCATAGTGGATGATTTCTTTTCAATCTCACCAAACACTCAGCATAACCTTGCGAACCGTCAGTTCTGCTTTGCGATCAGTTGGTGAACTTCACCACACTTGAACCATGATCATTTTCACACATTATTGTTGTATTTGATCCACTTTCCGTCTCGTGTTACCATTCGCTTCAGAAACGGTTCGATTTCATTTCGTTTCAGCAAAAAATCGCAGATGTAAATTCGGTCCATTAAATTTTTCACCGACAATCGAGCTTCTTTTTGTAGCCATACAAAAATGTCAAAATATAGTAAAGTTCTTTTTGTACAGCTGTAACTTTTTGTCAACTTTCCCGAATTTAATTTTTTTTTTTTTTGCTTAAATGAAGCTAAAGTCTCACCTTTCCAAAACTATATGGTGTGACACAATGTGATTAATAACACTGGAGATATACGACTAAATTAAATCTTTTGACAAAATACGAAAAGACTTTTTCGACTAGCCAATATATGTATATCTAACAAAATTTGAAATACCTCAAATAGTCGGGGGGGAAAAATTTAAATTTCTGCTTAATATTTTAATATTTACATGTATGTATGTATGCTTCTAAAATACTTCCTCAAACATTATATTTATAAATATGTACAACACACCGAAAACCACTTTGTTGCCTTTTACGCATTTTAACCGCCTGTGAGTCTTATCAGCGAAAAAGATCGCTTAATTACTTAATCATAAAATTCTCTACTCGTTCGCTCTCCGTTTTCTCTTTCGCCTTTGTTCCTTTCTTTCACTTAAATTTTCAACATTTTTTCCCTATATAGCAGTCACTAATTTACTAATTGACTACCAATAAGATGAACTGATGAAATTAATTGTTATGAGCTTGCAGGTGAAGGTGACATTCCTGGCAAGACAGCGTCCTAATGAATACGACACGAAGAGGAAGAAGAATAAGCTGAGAAATATGCATATGAATAATGCAGATACGTACGAGTATTGGCTAAAATAAGTCTCAAGCGACACGAAGTTAAATAAACTACAAATATAATGGCTTGCGGGGCAGATATAGTTCTAAATATAAAAACACCGAGGCTTTTCTTATTCACAGTTCAGAAGACGACTAAGCAAACATTATTTGGTTAAAAATGCGTTTAGATACTGGAAAAAAATTCGAGACGACATGCTCTCTCTCTCGCTGTGCGTTTTGCTCGAAAATTTTACAAATCAATGGAGCATGAATATAACTCATTAAAGTGATATAAACACCGATGACAAAAAGTTATACCAGTCTCTTTGACTTGTAACGAATTCTTGTTCGATTCACCACTCTCCATAGTTCAGAGCAAGCCAGATCAGGTTTACAACATTTTAGACTTACATATCTTCAAAAACTACCTGATCAAATTTAAGCCGGACTGGTCCGAAGTCGCAAAGGAAATGCTTAGCAACGCCTCCGTTGCAGTAAAGGCGTGATTAATCGCGATAAAACGTAGGTCCATAATTGTGACGTCGAAAGTGTGCGACACTCTAGCGAATAGCGCTCCAAAAATAAACCTAAATCTAAAAAAATAAATTCGACGTAGACAGTGAGGCCACGCGTCGAGGCTTGTGACAAGTGCATGAATATCCATTTATCCAGAAGCGACTTCGACAGCCCAGATATATGGTACAGTCCGGGTCAAATTTGATCATACAGCATTTCTATGGTATTCATATTTTTTCTGTTATGAGCTTTGTGGGAGGAACGTTTGAAGGCCTCGCAGCCACATGGATATTCTACTTATCCATAAACGACTCCGAGATACCAAATATATGATACATATGTCTAAACACCTCTTTGCATGCCCAATGAATCCCATTCATCTAACACGCCTCTACCTATGGTTCGACACCGTCAATCAGGGTCAAAAATTCTTATATAATCGAGTTTGTGGGTTTATGAAAACTCACCCGTAAAAATGAAGATGAATTGATTGAAATTTTGTGTTGAGAGAGGGTCGGTTTTTAAGCAACTACTTCTTAGAACCTAATTATTGCTATTTTGAGCTTAACTGTATTGAGATTCAAAAAAGAAGATACTTGAACTCTCCTCAAGAACGCATGATTTTCTGCATATATAGCTCTCCATCATATCTGAAGATCCCCCTTATGTCCATTTCTGAAGAAATCCATGCGTTCTTAAAGACAGTTCAAAGATCCTCTTTTTTGAATCTCAGTACAGTTAAGCTCAAAATAGCAATAATTAGGTTCTAAGAAGTAGTTGTTTAAAAACCAACCCTCTCTCAACACAAAATTTCAATCAATCTAAAACTACTTTTACAATTAATTTCTCTTTCAAATCTCCAATTTGAGCTATGCACTACCACAAACTCAATATAATCGCGCTAGAAGACAACTTTGCACCATCATAGAAGTTCTAAACTAAAAAAAATGCGTAAAGTAAAGCTGAAATTAAAAAACAATACCACCAACCACTATCGCACATTTGGCCCTCACCGAGATCATTAGCCAAGTGCGCTCATATTGAAAATGCCAAAATGATTTCCAGATAAATTGCATGTCAAACAAACACACGAAATGAAATTGTTACAAAACGCAGCAGTGAAGCAACAACAAACCAACCGACAAGCAAACAGAAGGCGCGGACAGACTGTGCGGCAGCCACAGATAGAGGGATGCCAGTGAATAAGCAACAAGCCACGCAGTGTGAGCCCATAAATAAGGGCACCACCGAGCAAAGGACTACGAACAGCGAACAAACAAACGCGCACACACACGCAGACAAATACACAGGCAAGTGAATTTCAGGTTATCATGCGCCATTAGGCCCATTAAAACAAATAAAACGTAATGCGATCTACAAATGCCATAATGGCTACGGGCCAACTGCGTCATGTGATCCCGCTAATGCGCCAGCGATCCACCGAAAAGCAAAAGCAAATCTATCTTTTTTAGCTACAGCAAGATCAACATCAACCATCAACAACAAAGACACGGGAACCTCCCAAGCGCACCGATCCCGTCTTCTCAGCCACGGCTAAGGCTAAGGTTAAGGCTGTGCGCCCGTGAATGACGCAAACTGCGACGATGACCGCGAGTTCGCCTCACTTTATGATCGCGTATCTCAAGTTTATCGCTTCATTTTCCATGTTTTATGCGCATTTTATGCTCGCTTGCAAAAACCACACACACACAGGCACCGACAAATGCAGAGACAGAGGCAGCTAGCCGAAGCCGCCACGGCAACTGTGTGTCATAATGTGCCGCGCATTCCGCCGCGCCGCACCTTACTTTGCCCTTCACGCTGACGAACGACCGCAACCAAACTGTCTGCCATCTACGGGCGGCTGGTGGCCACAGTCGTGGCAGGGCGAATGCCAGTCACAGCTAACAGCCGCAGCAATGCGCGCATCCACAGCTATTATGTATGCAGGCAAATAAAGAAAAATGAAATAACCGAAAAACCGAAATAAAGTTACAGTAGAAATTCACACTCATAGAAAAAACGAAGTTTGTAACTCAATCCTCACATTTGGTGGAGTTTTTGGTGAAAGAAGTTGTTCATAACTTTATCTGCGCGTGTGTATGTGTGCTTGTGCGTGTGCATTTTCGCACAACAATTCTGTGTGATTTCAATTTTTATTTTTTTGGCGCACAATGAAGTTGGCCAACATGCGCAGTCATCTGCCCCTTGGGGGTGAATGGTGAATGAAATGTTCGGACCCACCAGAAGCACCAACACCGCTTTAAATATTGAAATGCACTAATGCAAATATGAAGTTAGCATCGCAAGCACTTGCAGTTTGCGTAAGCTCAGCTCTAAAAACTTTAAGTAGAGATCTTCATTCTTCATTATTTATGTATGTAAAAATATGTACTGTACGCACATATTGATGTATAGTTGTATGGTTTTGACGGCCAGCGCATTTTATGCCTTCTGTTAAGATACACTAAAAATTATTGAAGAAGCTTTACGCACACCGCACTCTTTGCCGGTAGTGGATCTATTGTCAATTCGTACTTTTAATCGTACGAAACCCTCTGAAAGATGATTTCTAATACACAGTGGCGCATCTAAAATTTCATTCTAGGGGATTCTGCAGAAAAAAGGCTTCTTCCAATATATTTCTAAAATTAAAGCCACATCTTCCTCACTTTCTTCTTCTAAATTTGAATTAAAATTATTTTCCGCGGAAACACTCCGTGGATCGGCCACTGGGGATACTACATCATAGAGGTATATGCGGAGATGAATTACCTGTTAAGCTTACTATATGAAAACGCGGTCAAGATATCCTTCTTTGCGCTCGAAACAGTCAAGAGAGACCGAAACTTACAATTCAAAAGGAAATCCAAAAAAAATATTAGGCACACTATAACAGTACAAACAGAGAAGTAAAAATGAGCTAGTCAAGATGAGACCAAAACTATTACTAGAAGTTGCAGCGAATCGAGGTCCGAAGCCTTTTGGTTCAAACGCAGCAGAAAAATTAATCCAAGCCCGGCTTGGACTCGACGCCATCACGGAACAGAAGAATACACAGCAACCGTTCTCACGACAGTGGGGTCTACATAACCGGAACGTGCTCGTACGTTTATTCAGTCAAGGACTGGCAGATTTCTACCGCTACAACAACAGGTTCACGAGAACCAACTACGACCCTGGCACAACCAGAGTCTATTCCGAATAGACCTTGACATACATCTATATCCTGCATACAATGCGTATGGTAAAAATCACCTCTTTGCATGCCCGATGAAACCAACTTACTTAACTCGCCTCTCCATAGATCCCAGATCGTTTCCTGGACCTACTGTAGAGTGATTTCCATGACCCTTAACTTGTTGATTTCACCCCAAGCTGGAAAATGTTACAACAACAACTACAGTTTTGAAAATATTTGTTTTCAACGATATGAGGTCATGTGTAGTAGACCTATAAAAAAATTCATTAAAMCATGATTTAATATGGCAAAAGTGATGTGATGTGATGATCATGGGGAAAACATAGCTTATTCAAAAGAAATTATAACAAATTGTTTATACGATGTCAATATTATAAAAAAAAATTCTTAAAACACAATTTCGCTTTAAAGTCATATGATATGCAATATTTTATCATGTGATGTGATGTCGCATCACGTGCTGGCATACGCAATTTCACAGATTTAAAAAAAAAATAAAGTAAAGTAGTACAATGAAAAGCAAATTCTCTTATGTGATGTGATGTGATGTCACATCACGTGATTGTATACTAAATTTAACAGATTTTTTTTAAACAATAGTGACATTACATAAAGTAGTATAATGAAAATCTGCAGTGCACATAACCTAAAATTGCATTATGTGATGTGACAAGACTCTTCACTGTAATATGTTACAGACAATGTGATATCTCTGCACTTATTTACATAGAAACGATGCATAAATGTAAAATTATCCAATTCCACACCAAACGAAAGAAATATTTACAGTGTACTAGAGTGAATTATAAAAGCAAACATTGGGTGACTATTAAAAACACGACAACTAGTCTACCAACATCCATCCGCAGTCCAAGCTTAGCACAGCCACCAGATCGATGGTTACTCATCGCCGATGAACAATCGACGAAAGAACTGTGTATGTTGAAAGCGTTTGCCAGTGTGCGCGTAAAACTTGCTGGCCCAACCTTATCCTGAGTTAGCACAGCTTGGCATTGGGCCACAATGTTACGGTACAATTTTCCATGGGCAAAGTGTTTATTTGTTTTATGGATTTTCCCAGTGAATGCTACGCTTCTTGTGCGGTTCTTCCACAAATGGAAGTATTTACATTAACATAGTTACATTTATGTACAAATGAATGCTAGTGGGCACAAATATATTGCACATTTTTGATGGAATTTATTGGGTAGTCGAAAAAGTCTTTCGTATTTAGTCAATAGATGCCGTTGCAGTCGTATATCTGCAGAGCTACCAATCATACATTGTATCATACCATATACCACCTATGAAATTTGTGAGGTTTACGGAGACGATGGATTCTGTATCAGTTCGTGTAGCACAGCAATTTTTCGTTCATTTCTGTTCTGGAAATTTCGAGGTGATAGATGCCCCTTGCTCTGTTCGACCTATCATTGAAAAAGTCATTGAAATTATGGAAAAGATTTACCAAGATCGCGACATAAGCAGCCATGATATCGCTAAGGAACTTAACATTCATTATCAAACGGTTTTGAACCATTTAAACGAGGCTGGCTACAAAAGGAATCTCGAGGTTTGAGTACTACATGAATTGTCTGTGAAAAATTTAATGGACCGAATTAACATCTGCGATTCTTTGCTGAAACGAAATGAAATCGAGCCATTTCTGAAGCAAATGGTAACAGGAGACGAAGAGTGGTTCAAATATAACAATAATGTGCGAAAAAGATCATGATAGAAGCGTGGTGAAGCTTAATAAATGGTCGCAAAGGCAGGATCGATGCCTCCAAAGTTTATGCTGAGTGTTTGGTGAGATTGGAAAGGAATCATCCACTATGAGCTACTTCAGCCTGGTCGAACGATTGATTCTACATTTTGTTGACAGTAATGATTAATGATGATATTGAGGCAAGCACTAAAAAAAGGGTCAGAACTGATTAACAGAAAGAAATGATTCGTCTTCCATCAGGACAACACTAGACCACACATACATTTGATTACTCGGAAAAAACTGGGAGAATTTGGCTGGGAAGTTCTGATGCATTAACCATATAACCCTGACCTTACACTAACAGATTACCATTTGTTTTGTTCAATGCAGAACTCCCTTAATGACGTAAAGTTGGCTACAGGAGATTCCTGTTGCTCACACAGACTTACACCTTAATGTTTGAAATGAGAACCATAATGTCTAGACTAATGAAGAGAACATAATCACTTTCTAACCACCTTTGACAAAGATTGATATCCCCTCCAGGAACGGGTCGAATTAAAGTCATATAAAGCTCCGTCAAAGTCATATCAGATCCTGGCTTTCATATTCATAGCCCCTATAAACGGAATCTCTTCCATCACAATTTCTAATATCAAACCTTGAAAGAATTCAACGAATGAAAAATTAATTAAGCACATTATCAAAAAATTAAAATTATATACTCAGTTCTAATATTATGTATGCATGTACATATATGTCAGTGCCATAACTATGTATATATACATACATATATATAATTGTCAGGCATTCCAGCGAGCCATTCAAAACTTCAACACTACCGCCCATTCATTTTCAACTAACCGCAAATTTATACTGTTTTTTATGAGTAAAGGAAATGGCCAAAGCCATAAAATATATGCGTGTGTATAAGTCGACAAAATGGCTAACAAGCTGCTAACAATATGATCATCGTCACTGATACAAAGCAAATTGCCAAACAAACATATAACGCTACCCATATTAAAAATATATATGAGCATCTCCTACGAACGATTGGTGCGCATGCGCAACGCCATAAATACTGATTAAGGCGGCAAATAAAACGCAGCTTACTCACACGCACATACCAAAGGCACGAAGTAAAAAAAATGAACGCTAAATGAGCAATATATGAAGGAAGAGACATTTATTGTGTTTCACTTCTTCTTGTTTGGCGTAATAATTAACGAGTTTGTTCAACAGTTCCAAAAAAAGGACCACCAGCGAATTCAATAAATATAAAAAAAAACTTAAAAATAATAACAGGGAAGAGTTGGGGTACATATATACATTATTGTATAAACATATGTCTAAAATTTCTCTGTTGAAGGATGTGCCACCAAACGGAAGCGTCTGTGGCAATTTTGAAGCAGCTACAAATTGCTTCTACCAATATTGATATAACAAGGCGTGAATATTATTGACAAACCGTTTGACCGTCTAGAAAGGTTGAAGAACAAACTAAAATTAATATATAGAAAAAATATGCGCTGAAGTGACATTTTTCTTGTCTTGAACCAGTGTCTGATCTGATAGTTCTTATTGGGGATGGGCTGCCACTAAAGCTCAATCTGTTTTAGTATAACTCTAATTGAAAAAAATTTCCATGTCGCTAGACTTTTCGATACCAAAAAGTGTTATTTCTAAGCGAAATATGGAAAATTCACAAAACTGGAAATATAAAATTGGACTCTTCACCAAAATTACGTCTCATACGGAGACAATTTGGAGATAACTCCAAAGAATAAAATAAGATTTTCACATGGTTAGTTAGAGGTAGTTAGTTCGGAAACTGCTTTCAAGCTTATTTTCTTATGGGTAATCGAAATTCGAAAACTTCTTTGAAGACTTTTTGACAGTGTTGCTTTCATCATGCTTCTGTAGGCTATTTTCTTATCGGTAAGAAACTTTTTAAAACTATAGCTGTTGTTGTAGCGGCAGAACTCAGCCGAGTTGACAGTCCTTGGCAGGATAAAAAAAATCGGATCCGCACCGGTTACGTAGACCCGACTGTCGTGGGAACGGTAGAGATATACAGGGTTCGTCTAGAAAGTAATAAGACTGCATCTCTTCTGCCGCGGAGCGCGCGCGCACCGACTGGTCGGTTGTCTCCGAGCACTTGGGGAGCCAGTGGGTGTAGGCGGTGCAAGCCGAAAATGCAGGGTTCGTTAGAGTTGAGGAACACGATTAAATTCTGTGTGAAACTTGGCGACAGAGACGTTTGATATGATCCAGCAACATATCCAGATGTTGCTTTAGTAAGAAGTGATGCGTTTCGGTGACACCATCCACTATGGATTTCTTCCTCCTGGACAAACCGTCAACGCCAAAAAGGGTCAATTGGGTCCGATAAGATATCGCAGCAGATTGGAAGTTGCACCACGATAACGCCCCGGTTCATACCGCCTTTCTTGTGAACAGCTACCTAGTCAATGCCGGCATCCCAATGCTTCCACAGCTGCCCTACAGCCCAGATATGGCCCCCTCCCGAACTTTTTTTTGTTTCCTTTCCTGAAAAATGTCAATGAAAGGCAAACATTTAGAAATTACAGAAGGGATTCAAGCAGCATACACCACGGCTCTCAGGGCTATTCCGAAGAATGCTTTCCGTGACGCCTTCAATGCTTCGAAATCACGCTGGCAGCGCTGCATCGACGTAGAATAATCCTATTTTGAAAGTATTATAACGATTGTTCAATACATTTTTTTTAAATCGACTCAGACTTTCCGCACAAACCCTGTAATTTTTGGTGATAGTAATGGATCTAGCTTCGGACTACAAAAAAAAACTACTATACATATATGTGCTATGTGGGTACATTATTGGTGCGATAAGACTTTCTGAAAAAATTGATATAAACTCAACACAAACACACTTCCCAAGAAGAACAAAAAGGGCCACTCTTTCTGCAAGGGAATATAGGCATTTCTACACTTTTGGTTTTTTGACTTTCGGAGCGAAAAAAACTATATACGCCAAGGAGAACTCGGACAAAATCATGCAGATGTGCATATATAAATACATATATTCTAATAAATACATATTATATGTTCTAAACACATAGCTTCAATAGAGAACTTCGTGCAAGCGATCGCCCCGTCCACAAACTATCCTTTTCACCACTTCTTGCCAACCAACAACAAACACAAAGCGCCAACTATTTAAGTATATTCGCAGAAAAAGCGCCAACCCACGTCACTTCACTCACACAGCTAAGTACAGCCACCAGAACATACACACGCATACATGCATACATACAGGCACAGAACAACACGCCGTCAAAATGCGAGAAGCTATCATCATTTGGTGTAGTGTTTTATTATTGTTAACCAGTCAGCGAACGCAGCAGTTGTATTGGCATTTAATACAACAAACAAGCACTTCAAGTCAATGGTGGCGCTTGGAATTCACAGCGCCACCAAAAACAAAACGAAACAGAAGTTATGAGTGGCACAAATCTACATACAAACATACGTATGGGAGTGATATACAAATGCAGTTGTGTGTGTTTGGCTGTGTATGTGTGACTGTGAAATATATTAAAGGATGGACGCTGATGGGTAGCGGTTACTAACTGCGTTTGGGGCTCTTGCTGCACTGTTTTGTGACTCAATGATTTCTTTAAGCTCCGCTTGTTATGTTATTGTGTTTGTTGTATTTGAATTTCGGAATTCGTTCTGGCTTGTTAAGAGTTGTTAAGATTATGATATACAGCAGTCTGCGGTCGGCGATGCGCGCCACGCACATACATTCACAGGCACTCGTAGTTATATAGGTGTGTGTGTGTGTGTGTGTGCTTAAGGCTCAACGCATGCGGCGAGCGGCCATTATGGCGCACAGCAGGCTTGTGGGAAACCGTATTTGAGTTGGACATGGGAATCGAAATTTTTATTAATTTTTATTTAACTTTTTTTAGCGTTTTTTTTTTTTGTATTTTATTTTTTTATTTACCCTGCACAATGTATAGATATCTCCGTTTGTCCATCTGTTTTCTTGTATGTGAACAAGTCCCTCAGTTTTTGAGATATCGTTCTGATTTGATTGATTTTGCTCATATCCCTATTTCACCAATACACTGCTTATTTATCAAAATTGCCGATATCAGACCACTATAGCATATAGCTGCCATACAAACTTAACTTTCGAAAACAAGTTCTTGTATGAAAAACCTTTTCATTTGTGGAGATATCTTCAAGAAATTTGGCATAGATTATTACTGAAAGCAACGTTACAACCTCCGAACATATTGTTCAGATCGAGCAACTATAGCATATAGCTGTCAAACAAACTTAACTTTCGAAAACAAGTTCTTGTATGAAAAACCTTTTCATTTGTGGAGATATCTTCA
>NW_017536219.1:0-26807 GCF_001853355.1 Bactrocera latifrons | reverse complement strand
ATTTGGCATAGATTATTATTGAAAGCAACGTTACAACCTCCGAACATATTGTTCAGATCGAGCGACTATAGCGTATAGCTGTCATACAAACTTAACTTTCGAAAACAAGTTCTTGTATGAAAAACCTATTCATTTGTGGAGATATCTTCATGAAATTTGGCATGAATTATTATTGAAAACAGCGGTATAACCTCCGAACATATCGTTCAGATCGAGCGGCTATAGCATATAGCTGCTATACAAACTGCGCGTACAAAATCAAAGTCTTGTATGAAAAAACCTTCATTTGTGAAGGGTATTATAGCTTCAGTGCAACCGAAGTTAAGGTTTTTTCTCGTCTTTTATTGCTCATTCATAAATGTGTCGTTTTTTTCTAATTTGAATACAGCGCATATGATTTGTATGTTTATATGTACATATGTGTTAGTTCAATATTTACCCTTTCGACGCCCTGTTGTTGCTGTTATGTTTGCATCTCACAGTTGCAACATATAATCAATTTATAATTTTTTCTGTGCTCCCGCTTCGTTGTTAGGCAGATTTGAACTGTTGTTGCTATTGTCATCACCATAATTGTTATTGTTATTTTTTCACTATTATTCATTTTTAAGGATAAGGGGGAGTATGCAGCGCGGGGTATTCTATGATTTGTTTCATTATTTCTTTTACTTATGCCTTAGTGTTGCTTTATTATTACTGTTGTTGTTGTTGTTATTGTTATTGTTGCCTTGACTTCCACTATTGGTTTTGGACCACCGGCGCTGCTGGCCGCTGCTTTATCTTGTTTGCCATGTTTTATTAAACATTCCTCATTCCACTCTTGTTACCTTTATTATATGATTGTCCATTTGTATTGTATTGAAGTATGTATAAAAATCAAATGTTGCTGTTGTTGTTGGTGATAGTTTTGGTTCGGTGCATTACATGCGTCTCATTCGCCAGCACTTACCTTTAAATTACTCTTGTTTATGGTAACATTTAAATTGTGTGTGAGCGTCTGCGCCTTCGCCTGGGCCTCGATCCAGCATTCTTCTCAACCTGTGCAATTGATAATCACGCTACTTTTATTTGCCTGCTTATACATATTTTATTTGATTTTTTTTTTTCTTCATTTTGTTTTGAAATTTATTTCAAGCTCCCTGGGTAGTCAGTCATTACGGCGTTAACGAAAAAAATCTCTGTGGCATTTGCGTCGATGGCACTAAAGTGCTTACGTTCCTGCTCCAATCGCTTTTTCTTCTGTCTTTACCTATGCTGCTTCTTCTTTCTTTCTTACCGGCTGCTGTTTGAGTAGTGTGCGCAGTATGTGGACATTGCTGGTGGTTTATGAATAATCATTGGCCATCAACGGCATTTCATCGTCGCAATCACTCTTCGACAAGCAGCACCATTTCGTGCTTAAGTGTTAATTAAAACCATTATGGAAGTTGTACGATTTCTAGGAAATGTATTTCTTTATTTCAGAACATTTTCTGAAGGAGTTTTCGGTTGAGATTTTGTTGTTGTACAAATTTTAAGTGCCGCACAGAGGTTATTACTATACTGTGGGGAGTTTATAGCCGCAGAATGTGTAAGTACCGTCACATTTGGGACTACTTGTAACTAACTTGCACGGAATCAAGTAAAGAGTCATTTGGAGCCAAAAAGTCTTGACTTAAATCGAAGTAGATAATAAAATACTAGCTTAGAAGAAGGAAGGAAGGGCTAAGTTCCAGTTCGCACATTTTAAAGCCCCACCTGCGTTACGTCGGCAGGAATCGAATCAAATACGACAATAATGTGCAAAAAAGATCATAGTCCAAGCGTGGCGTAGCTCAACAAATGGCCGCAAAGCCAGAATTGACGTATCGAAAGATTATGCTGAGTGTTTGGTGGGATTGGAAAGGAATCATCCACTATTAGCCGCTCTAGCCTGATCGAACGATTGATTCCACATTTCACTGTCAACAACTAATGAGATTGAAGCAAGCAATCGAAAAAAACGGCCAAAACTGATCAACAGAAAGGGCTTCATTGTCCATCAGGACAACGCTAGACCACACACATCTTTGATGACTCGGCAAAAATTGTGAGAGCTTGGCTGGTGATGCATCCACCATATAGCCTTAATCTTACACCATTGTACTATCATTTGTTTCGGTCATTGCAGAACTCCCTTAATAAAGTAAAGTTGGCTTCAAATGAAGTTTGTGAAAATTTTTTGTCGCAGTTATTCGCCGAGAAACCAGAAAAGTTTTACACTAATGGAATAATGTCTCTGGCGGCAAAATGGCAGAAAGTGGTCGACCAAAAAGGTTCATTAAAGTTGAAGTTTGATTATAAATACGAAAATAATTTTTCGACTACAAAAAATATTAATACAAACCGGAAAGCACTTTGTTTGAACAACAGCTGAACATTTTGCAACACCACTTCTAAGCAACTAAAATCTTATAATCATCAGCCGTTCTAAGGGTTGCAAACAGAAAAAAAAACGTTCAATGATATATTTATCTAAATTTGTGTGTAAAGTTTGAAAAACCTTCAGACAGGTTCACAATTTTCAACCACCTAGCAAGTTAAGACTAAAACTGTTTTCTCATTAAAATTTTCATTGCTCTGTAATTCACAGAGCCTCTTTCGTCAGCAAGTCACATTTATAGCATTATTGTACAGTGAATTATTAGCGGTCCGTAGCCCCATGGTTGAAAGGGTTGACTGCATTTCCCTCCCCAATTGCAGCAAAGCAACAAAAGCGAAAACCAATTCTCACCTTCGTGGATCATTCTGCGGTGACTTTTCTGAGCGAAAGCTTCCGTCACCGTTAACACCGCAGTGTGAAAGCGGCGCAATGTAATAGACTCTCTAATTGCGGTGAAAAAGCACTCGGTGGCGATCCCCTAGGCATATATATGTATAAGCCAAGCCCAATTCGCTTCCTACTACTGAGCAGAGGCGACAAGAATATGTAAAATAAGGATAAAAAGTAATTAAATAAAATACTATAAACAAAAAATCTCTCAAATGAATTGCAAAAATTAGCAACCAACAAATTTAAACAACAATGATTTGCCGTGACCCTAACAAAGGGAACGGTGCCAATGGGAACTACGAAAAAATGTGTGATCGCTTTTTTGGAAAAGTGCAAGATACATAATTTAATTTATAAAAAAAATGCTTACTCTAAAGATGGTTGGTTCTGGAGCTCAAGTCAACCATATAGCACTTTTTCGACATAATCATGCTCACCCTTCACAAGAAAACAAGCAGGATACGGAAACTCACAAGACAACTAGAGGATTTGGACATTGCGACATGCGAGAAAAGATCAATAAGACAGTTGATCTAGCACGCTTTGTCGGACCTGATATAACCGTCGCAAATATGAAGGTCATTAGCTCAACAGAAGCCAAATGAAGAATGAAATAACAACTGACTGAGGAACCTGTTCGAATACCTACTTTAGGATAAACAAATCAAGAGCGGTATTTGGACGGCTGCAATCGCTGCAGCAGGTATGAAATCGGTGCTATTGTATGGAAACTAAACCTGGCTGGTTTTGAACTTCATCACTCAGAGACTCCAAGCATTCCTCAACAAGTGCCCACGAAACATTTGCAGAATACGCTGGGCCAACACTAACAAACTATAGAGCAAGGTAAGGAGACTGCTGCGTAACTTCTTTAATATAATACGATCTGAGCTATACAGAGAAGGACTCAACAACCGCACCGTTAGTTCGACTTTGCTCAGACTGGTTAAGGAACGAAGCAAATGGATCTGATAGTGAACGAGGACAAGACGGAAATATCTCAATCAAACAGTTATGTTATTCGCGACTTGGCTCACTGATAATCATAACTCTGAAGTCGGAGATAATTTCGCCTATCTTGGAATCAGGACTGACACCCATAACAATATCAGCCGTGAAATATAACTACTACTATGGACTAAGGAGGCAATTGAAAAATAAAATCAATCCTCCCTCGACGAACAAAACCCAAACTCTACAAGTCCTTCTTTAATCCTGTCCTACTATATGGTGCGGAGTTATGGACAAGAACATTATTTGATGAAGTCCGGATGGAATAGAGGAATATAAGACCACAGCTTTGAAGGTTTTCGATTCGGTACCCGGGGGAAAGTCGAAACGACTGTCGCGTTATTGTTAACTCGACTATAACCGTGTAAGCGTTGTCTACGGTAGTAAAGAAGATGAAGAACGGCTCTTTATCTAACAGCTTAATGGTCAATAGAAGAGCCTATAAAGGGTCAACTAACAAAGAATGAAGGCTGTTCCAAATTTCCTGCCAGATATGCCTAGTTGAAGAAGAATATTCCACGGAGACAACAAAAATACGTAATGAAAGAGACTTTGAAAAAATGTATATTTTGATATCAATCAAACGACCACAACCCATGACAGTGACCAATTTGAAACATTTAGAGCAAAAATATTTAAAAATTACCTTCTCTCGTGTTCATTACTTAATGACTCATTCAACTTAAAACAGAAAATGTTAATAACATCCATACAAATATGGGCTACTTAGTGTCACCACTTTAATATTCGTACATACATATATGTACGAGTATGTATGTATGACACTTGCGTACAAACTGCACATTGCTTAGGCACAAAACGATTATACTTGAAATTCTCCAATTAACCAACTTGGAAAGGCAAAAATTCCCACCAGCGCAATTAACACTCGATCAACGACAACAACTTAAATGTAAACTGAATGCGCTCAAAACAACACTATACTGTCCGTTAAAGGCCTACAACAACTGCATTTGTACTTATGCTCAACTATGCGCCAGTAAGATTTCACACTCCAAGTATTATGGACTGCCATCTAGAACCAAAAAAGGCACTCCGCTTGCCGCATTCCATTTAAAGAGTTAATCACGTTTGTGGTATGTGGTAGCAACGCCATGGCATGAGGTGTTAAATGCTAGTCCCACACACGCAAACAAACAAGCTTAACATATGTACGAACAACATGTTGCAACAACATTTAGAACACTGATGTTTACAAACGTATACACAGCGTTAAACAGCAAAATAAACACGTATAAATATATTTATATAAGAGTGTGGTTAGACGTGGCAAAAAAGAGGGCTTTTTCAACTTATTTTGTCCAGCAATCGGAAAGCAGTTAGGAAAATATTGGGTTGTCGAAAAAGTCTTTTCGTATTTCTAATAAAATTTTAACGTTTTTTATATATTTATAGTAATAAATTTAAATTTTGATCATTTTTTAGCTAGAAACATTATTAGATCTTCCCTGCATCCACAAAAATATCGAAATACTGCGTCTTTCTTCATTATTTTCACTCATTTCAGAACAGCTGTAACTTGTTTTCAACTTCCCGGAAATTAATTTGGTTAAATGAAGTTTAAAATCGCACTTTCCAACAATATATGGTATGATACAATGTGATTGGCGACATCTATTGACAAAATACGACCAGCCAATATTAAAAATTTCGAAAATAAGAATCAAAGTTTCAAAGCCTTGTCTGAACGCACCTTAAGCTATGCATACAAATAAAGGAATTTGGAATGGTTTTGATTGTGAGAGCGTTTAGCTATTTTAGAAAATTGTACCAATGAATTACGCTTCAAAAAAAAAAAAAAAACTTTCAAAAAGAACTGCCACAACGTGCACATAACTTAAAATCCCCCTAAGGATAAGCGCCGTAGCGGGCAGGTTATCCTAGTTGCATGTAGTCGCATATCAACATCGGTTTGTGTGTAGAAAAATGTGCGGTATGACGGAAAAAAGCTGCCTGCGTTACGTCGGTCTACGCTTGCGCTTAGCAGGAACTTTAATGCATTAAAGTTCCAATTTCAGTTGAAATGAAAAATTCCGTCGTACGTCGTTTTTGCTCCTGCCAAGTGCGCGCCACACACAGGCCATAAACAATTTGACGCGCTCGCCTGATATCTACGAGCCAAGGATGCTTGTTGCCGCTACTTATACACAGTTTGGTAGCAAAAAGCATCTTAAAGTCCTAAAAATGCGCACTTGATGTGACAGTGACACTTTTCACATTTCAAATTACCTGACAATTATAGTTTGTTAATTTTTTATGGCTGGCAAGTGGAGCGAAACGAAATATTGTGCGGTTGTTATTCGTATTGCCTTGGCGTGTTAACAAATTGAAACACTCTTTAATGTGTTGGCTGCTGCGCATGCGTGTATAGCGTATGGTTGGTTATAGTAAAAATGTTTAGCAATTTATTGAATTAGTGGTTATTGCTGATGTGCAGTGGTCATAAGTTGCTTAGTTTATTAGTTGTGTGCTTGATTGTGTGGCGCAGGCGCTATAGTGGTACATTAAGCTTCATGCGTAACCATTCGTGTAACACTTGCTTCTAACATGAGCGACAGATTATGGAATCACTTTTAGCATATATATTGTACACAAATATGTATGTGTGATAAATCAAAGGCCTCGGAGAACGCTGTATTTATTCCACGAACTATAAAAACGATTTCAACCCGAAATATACACTATCAAAACTTTTAAGCTGAACATTATGGTATGGGATTGAATTTCGTACCATGATGTCGGTTTTATATAGTACAATTGATGAATGACATCGTGCACTTAGCAGAGTATACTGAAGAATGTTATGTTATCATTTTCAAGCTGGAAAATGCCTATAAAGCAGCCGTTTGAGTAATATAACAGCCCAAAGCATACGAGCATACTAGCTAATGAGGCAGCGCAGTCACTGAACAAGAATCCAATTGAAAATTTCTGTGAATATATTGAACGTAACCACGCCTACTTCCCCTATAACACAATTTCAAATTCAACTCGATTATTTTACTTTCCCGTACTCAAGAAACAATTATATAAAACGGAATTAAACGTTGCACGTATACTGCCTTTAGTGTATGCCACCTTATGACCAAAAATTGTTCAAATCTAACAAAAACTGTTCAAGCCCCCAGGTACAGAGTATTTGGACCCCAGTACCCATAGTTGACTTTCGTTCGAAAAATAATTCAATAATTGAAATTCCGGGATAGGCATACAATGATATGTCTTTATGTCAAATATAGGTTGAATCAGATCAATGTTTCCCTTAGCCCTAATATAAAGAA
Organism: Bactrocera latifrons; assembly: GCF_001853355.1. NCBI lineage: Eukaryota > Metazoa > Arthropoda > Insecta > Diptera > Tephritidae > Bactrocera > Bactrocera latifrons. The sequence goes on along the minus strand of NW_017536219.1, from coordinate 19,703 downwards.
AATCGAACTTCCGGGAGACTTTGTACCGCATATATCGGAGTTATCTCAATGAAAATGAGCTAGCGTCTTTCACTTATAACAGTGTATCTATGTGCATAAAATAGATACATTTGAGTGAAAACTTGACTTACACCCCATATAAGTAATATCAGAATTTTCGAACATCCGGCTGAATTTATTCCGCATGATTGGTGATTGTATGTGAGATACCTTAAGGAAACCCAGGGAAAATGTTTTTAGTTGTTTATGGTCGATACTACTCCAACTCTCATATACTACGTACATATGTATGTATAATGATTTTCATTATTCCTACAATTCGTATACCGAATTTATCGGTCAGTATATGCGTTATATAGAATGTAAACATAAAATGCTTGGATTCAGATCTTGTGGTTGACGTTTTATACTTTAAGGTATTTCCCTGGTCTTTATTGCTGCAAGTTGCAGGAGTATAAAATGTTCGGTTGCATCCGAACTTAGCCATTCCTTACATTTTTTTATGTAAAATTATCTATCTCAAGCTGAGAGGAAAATTATAAAAAAAGCAGGTTAATCACAATTTTAAAATCTCTTGTGGCTTATATCTTTTTAAAGGATAATATTTGATTCTTCAAATTTATGTAAAGCCAAGTAGAAACCGTACGAATAATGCTATATTTTTAATTTTCTAAAGTAATATAATTTACTAGCAAAATGATAATATTTAAAATTGCCATTTTTTCGAATCTCTAAATACACATCATAGAATGTATATCATATATAGAATATATGTATCTCTGTACATGCTATACATCTAACCGCTTATATCAATTTAAAATCAATTAAATCAAAAAGGCTCTCAAACTGTTGTTCTTGGAACTCCACTGTTCATACTTACTCAACTGGGAATAGATAGTGTAATTATAGCAGGTAAAAGGGGAATCTACAATAACAGCCTGAAAGTATACAAATACCACACCCCTTATTGCTGTAGGATGTAGAAACCTTAATTAAATTGGTAGTAAACATTTTTTGAAGCTTCACATTAAATCCATTAGTTCAACCAGAGAACATAAAAAAATTAACTCAAAAAGAATAGAAGAATAAAATATCCTTCTCTGTGTTGAAAACTCCGTGCGAAAAGTGGCTTGTATTCAGCTGGTTGTCGATTGGCGTAAACTAACGAAAATAATAAATTGATTACGACTATTTAGGACACAGACCATAACACTTAAAAGGGTTTAAACACCAATCAAGTGGGGAAATAAGCTCCTACGTTAGTCGGGCTTCTGTAACCGAAACATACGAGGATTTAAGACGGCCATGGACTACCAACTCAAAATTGTTTTTCCAAAGTTTTTGCTTATAAAATAATAAACTTCAAACTCTCTACCAAAGGCGATTATACACAACTTGAGAGAAAGGTTCAAGCACACAACTCTTGGCAACAAGAAAAAATACCATTCTTTGATGAAAAATGGTCCAGATAGACACATTTAGATATACATACATTATTAGCTCGATTATTGTATGTAAATATTTTAAATTCCGTTTTTTACTACTTTAAAATTTACACACACTGAATTGTTGAAATAAAGTATATAATTGTATATAAAATTTAAAAAAATTTAAAAAAAAGTATTTTTGCACGGCTGAACTCCAACTAAACTCTTAAAAGGATTTTTTTCAAGTTATCTCCACCCCTAATCTGCCGATTTGCTTGATCATTGAAATTAATATTCTATCTCCATTGGCTGAATGAACATAAACTGATTACTAATTAGTAATATATTTAAAGCTTTGAAGAAAGTTAAAAATACGTTAAAACAACGACCTTTCATTTTTGAGTAGCCTTTGCTATCACATTTTATTTGGATACTATGGAATAATAGCACTAATAAACACAATTCATTGTAATGGCTCCCAAACTGTCAAAATAAATCATACGCAACTCACATTTGAAAAGGATTATTGAACAGTTTTGAAGCACAAGTACTTGCAAGCGCACTCATAATAACAACAGTTTGCGCACCACCGCAAATTGGCCTTAGCTGCAAGAATGATGTGGATTATAAAATTGGAAAGTATTAAAATATCTACACACAGGATACTTTCTACAAAAGCTCCTTTCAACTTGCAAACAACGAAAAAAGCTCAACAAAGTAAATGAAGGAGGAACAGCAGCGAAGCGTGCGCAGCTTACAAATTTATGGGTACACACCTGAAAGGAGTCTCATATCAAAATTGATGCGGAAGCACTTACCTTGTATTAGGAATCACTGCACATCCAATGCTGACATTTGCTTTTTCTTCATTTTTCAATAACACTTATAACTCTCAAACCTTTTCTTTTTGCAAACACACTGCGACCACTCACTACACTTACMCACTTTCCTAACCTAAATCTTCCAAAAATCTATAATCGCACACTTTTCTAACAAACCTAACAGAAAACACTGCACTCTCATTTATTTCATTTAATTGCACACTCCCGATCACTTCACTTTCGATTTTGAAACAAAAACTTTTATATTTTTCACTATTTACGACAGTAACTAAATTTCATCCAACGCGCACGGAATTTTTTACGGAACTGACTTAATGGCGGCGGATCACGATGAAGCACGGTATTGCACTTCCCATGGGAAACTGRAAATTTGCCATTCACTATGAGTAGTGAGTTATTTTGCAGCCTTCAGTGAGATCTTAAATATGTATGAAAAATAGGTGGCGCTAGGGTTTAATAATTATCAAAATATAATAAGCCAACGTTTCGATTATATTTATATATATTTTGAAATAAAATGGACTTATGATTATTAAAATTTACCTCACCAAGGGACACCAGGATCAAATGCTCACTTTTCGTAATGTGTGTATGTAGTGAAAGCGAGTCAATCTAGAAAAAAGTCGACGCTAGGTGGCACCGTAATAATTATGACAAATAGCCGTCTCTATATGGAATATTCGACATATTTATTGTGTCAAATAAATCCACTTATACATGATCCCACGTCATAAAATACATTTTCAGGCTCGAGCGAGTTTTCTAGACTTTTAACCAAATAACAAGACCTTTCATTAAATACCAATAAAATAAAATTGCTGGTAACACTGGTAACAACAACAAAAAAATCGGCAAATATTATATAAAGCACTGCAACCTGTCACAATAGATCCCAATTGGCGCTTCTTATACATACACTATTTTTCTGCCACTTGTAAGTAAATGTTATATAACAATTATCTCAAAAAAACTTACCTTACTATAAATTATAAATAAATTGCTCTATGCAAAATTTAACAACGCCTTAACACACCTACATACATATGTATTTAAGAAATTTTCCTGAGTAAACGGCTCGCGCATACGATTGACGAACACACTTTATTTGATTCCCGAAAAACCGTGTGGAAAACGCCACAACTACTTTAATTTCACTTAATTACAAAACTAACACTAGCACTAACACTTAAATTTGCACCAAAACTAAAATTTTTACTAATATGCTTTAGGATTTTAACAATTTTTACGGATTTCAATACAAGCGGCGCGGGAATAGTTTCGGAACTGCTTGCAGCTGAGAAGTGACGCCGGAAAGTTTCCAATGCGCAGAGTCTTCTAGATTGGCTCGCTTTCAGTGCATGTGCAAGCACATTTTAGGAAAAGTGAGCATAGCGCCACCTATTTTTCATACATATTTAAGATCTCACTGAAGGCTGCAAAATAACTCACTACTCATAGTGAATGGCAAATTTYCAGTTTCCCATGGGAAGTGCAATACCGTGCTTCATCGTGATCCGCCGCCATTAAGTCAGTTCCGTAAAAAATTCCGTGCGCGTTGGATGAAATTTAGTTACTGTCGTAAATAGTGAAAAATATAAAAGTTTTTGTTTCAAAATCGAAAATGAAGTGATCGGGAGTGTGCAATTAAATGAAATAAATGTGAGTGCAGTGTTTTCTGCTAGGTTTGTTAGAAAAGTGTTCGATTATAGATTTTTGGAAGATTTAGGTTAGGAAAGTGGGTAAGTGTAGTGAGTGGTCGCAGTGTGTTTGCAAAAAGAAAAGGTTTGAGAGTTATAAGTGTTATTGAAAAATGAAGAAAAAGCAAATGTCAGCATTGGATGTGCAGTGATTCCTAATACAAGGTAAGTGCTTCCGCATCAATTTTGATATGAGACTCCTTTCAGGTGTGTATTTGTAAGCTGCGCACGCTTCGCTGCTGTTCCTCCTTCATTTGCTTTGTTGAGCTTTTTTCGTTGTTTGCAAGTTGAAAGGAGCTTTTGTAGAAAGTATMCTGTGTGTAGATATTTTAATACTTTCCAATTTTATAATCCACATCATTCTTGCAGCTAAGGTCAATTTGCGGTGGTGCGCAAACTGTTGTTATTATGAGTGCGCTTGCAAGTACTTGTGCTTCAAAACTGTTCAATAATCCTTTTCAAATGTGAGTTGCGTATGATTTATTTTGACAGTTTGGGAGCCATTACAATGAATTGTGTTTATTAGTGCTATTATTCCATAGTATCCAAATAAAATATGATAACAAAGGCTACTTCAAAATTAAAGGTCGTTTTTTCACGTATTTTTAACTTTCTTGAAAGTTTTAAAAATATTACTAATTAGTAATCAGTTTATGTTCATTCAGTCGATAGAGAAAGAATATTATTTTCAATGTTTAAGCAAATCGGCAAATTAGAACTGAAGATAACTTGAGAAAAACCCCTTTAGGAGTTTAGTTGGATTTCACAGGTGCAAAACGCTGTTTTTTTTTTTAATATTTTTCAATATTTTATATACAATTATACAATTTTCATTCGCGAAAGGGAAGCTGACAGCGATGAAATTCTCTAGATGAATTGAGGGTAAATTTTAAAGTGGTAAAAACAAACGGAATTTAAAATATTTTATTAATAAAATATACGTATGTACAATGTATATGTACATATAATCGAGCTGCATCATAAAGAAACAAATATTTTATATAAAGCGAGAAATTAAATACTTGTGAATTGCATTTTACTATTGGAAATTTAAGCAAAAATAACATCAAATATGTAGGGTTTTAGATACAAATTTAAATAATTTCTTAAACAAAAAAGTAAAAATTATTAATTTATTTAACAAAATTATTTAAAGATATACATACATACATACAAAAATATATGCTTTCGCAAAACAAAAAAGTCGTGTTTTCATTAAAAACCTTCGCATAAAAATTTATGGAAAAAGCATAGTAACATTCAATTATTTCCAATAATTCTTAAAAACAAATTTAGACATTTATTCGCATTAATTCATTTTTCAAAACAAAAATCTAACACAACAGTAGTGTGGATTTATTTACAAAAAATGTAAATTGCTTGCATTTCAACAGTTTGACCGGCTTTACAGCCAATTTAACATCAACTCTCCATATGTTATTAAAAATGTAACAGCTCACCTGATTCGTGCGCCTATGTACATGCTTGTACGAAACGGTATTTTCTTGCTACTGCATGCATATGCATTCCTTCTTTGATAACACGTATTTAATATCGTTATTTTAGCGAATCACCTAATAATTAGACACTTGCTTATCCATGTAAGCACTTTTGCATAAAAACAAATATATTGCAGCTTATTTATCAAAGACGCATCACTTTTCACTAACGCACAACCGACCCGAGCACATTAACCGAACGCAATACTTATTAAAACAGATGCGCACACGCCATTCACGCTTTGCTTACAATAAATGCATTTAATAACATTATAACTATGCAAATACTTCACTTTATATAATATTTATAAGGATTTCCACACTTTTTTACACTTTTTTACACTTTTTATTAACCACCAACTGAATTTTTCACTCGCGAAAAGGAAACTGAAAAATAACGGCATTTTTGTCGGCACCATCTTGACAGCGACTGGGTTGCCGTTGGTGTGTTTGTGGGGATGATTTATGTGAGAATATATTGTAAACTTAAAAAATAATTAAAAGTAAAAATTATTCTTGTGTATATGTATGTATATATTCATATACATATGTAAAGGAAAATTTACTATATATTATAAAAATTATAGCGGGGAATTTTTATGTCATAAATTTATTCGTATACATATATGCATGTATGTTTGTTTATGTATGTATGTATGTATTTTTTCTTACCCTTCCTTTGTAGCAAAAAAGAAAAAAACTGATACAAATATAAAACACGGGCACTTTATATTTATTTTGCTATAAATATTTATTACTTCCTTTCAATTATTGCATAAAGTAAATGTAATCAAGCTACGTACTCATATAATAAGACGTGATTTAAAAAATAATAAATTTTAAATGTAATGTATGCATATTTTTATGTATCCCCGTGCAACTCAGTTACACCTGGGCTTTTATTTATGTTTGTATGTATATAAGTATATAATTAGTTGTAGAAAACAAGAAACCAATGCCTACAAATAAAAAGGTGCTGCAGCACTGAAGGAACAGTGTGATGGTCATAAGACGCCGCCAGCACTACAATATTTGCAATTTATTCGTTGATACAAAAAAAAAAAAATCAAGTGAGAAATTAGAAAATGATCAACACTACACTCTTTTTTCCGTTTTTCATCGTTCAACAGCATTTCAATTTTGCGTGTACCCTGTATCTGCTTTGCCGTTCCTAACTCAAGACTGGCGCCTGTATTTCTCTCCCCAATGCCGATAGCTCTTTGAGGAAAAGTTTCGCATTGCTCAGCGTCGATGCACCATAGATGATGCGCTTATTGACATTCGCCGTTTGCTTTTGTTTGATGTAGTCCACCAAATTTTGGTATTCAATGTAATTGCCACCGCCTACGATGAAGACGACCGCATCTTGGAATGGTGCACGATTCTTTGGTAATACATCGCCGCCTTTTAAGAGTTTCGGATCCAAGTAAAGATAATCATCGGTTTCCGAATTGCTGCGGCATTCCATCACCTGCTCGGTAATTTTCGTTACCGGCAGACTCTAAAAAAGGGGGAAAAGGAAAAGCATATTCCATTTATAGCGCACATTACACATTTTGTCTGTACTTACATGTCTTTTGACGACCAAATTTTTGACACCCTCCATCACAAATGATGAGCCTTGTGATACCAATTTCGAGAACATAGAAACGGTACGTGTACCACCGCCCTCATATTGCGCAGCTTGACTCAGTGCCGGTGAGCGATTCATAATACCCTTCCAACGCTGTACATATGCAAGTGGCGAAAGATCACAGCCGGCCTCTTGCAGCGCTTCTTTCATACGTTCAATTTCAAATTCGGGTACATTTTGCGCACATATATAATAGATGATGAACAGACGCAACTTATCTTCGGGTAAGCCGAATTCAGGATCTTTCAGCAATTCCAGCAACGGTCGATCGAGCGTTTGTTTCGACATGATTTTCTCCTCCAGCTCAAAGAAAGAATCCAAACGACGCGCTTTGATATAGTTTAAAATTGCGGTGGCAATTTTTGTGTGCATATCTATAAGACGCTTTTTTTCCATCAGTTGTGGCAATGAATTGACAGCGTTGGTGAGACGTGCCGTTGTATCGTTAACCATGGAGAACGCCACTTCGGTTTCACCATCAATACCCATAGATGTTTTCAGGCGTTTGATTTCGTCCTCTGAATTGCGGTAGGATTCTAATTCTTCTTGTATGGCTTCGGCCACTGTAGGGAATGGACTGCCTTTGTGCGTCACCCAAAATCGATCGTTGCGATCAAGATCGCAAGCTTTTGGTTTCTTACGTGTACCTAAAAGAAACAAAAATGTTAATTAATAAAAAAAATTAATATAACAAAATCATTAACAAATACCTGTGTTTGTCGCACTGTCATCCTCGACGTATACTAAATTTAATCCCAATTCTAGTACATCGTGCACCAGCGCTTGATAAGACCATGTGTGATGTAATGGTGTGGCTAAATCTAAATTTCTATCCAACAATAGCAGCACGGGGCGCTGGAAACTAAATACACCACCACCCGCTTGCGTGGCATCCATGTGAAAGAGATTGGAGCGCGAATCCCATAGGTTCTCACGCAATTTCTTCTCCAATTTACGTGCCACCATTTCTGCTGCGCTATTACGCGGACAACGTATAATTGGCACATTGCCTAGTGTGACAAATACGGCAAACAGTGAATCCACTATTGAGTCCATTAATGCCTCCATTTCCTCATCGCGTGTATTTGCACGATTTATGGAATAATATGACAATTGCTCACTCTTTTGGTGTTTCAATATGAAAAAGTCATCTTCTAAACTGATAAAGTTCACATATTGATCGTATACACGATGTATGTTAGCCACACAACCGGCTTGCAGTGCGGCTGCAGCCAAATCTTCAATTTTTTGTCGCGTTATGGGCGCCAAAAAATTCAAGTGGTAAACATCGTACAATCCGTTACCAAAATCCTGCTGAATACGATCCAAATTTTCATCGGTTGGCAAGCAAAAGTAAACGGCAGGCACATCTGGTATAGAGTCACGATCGGAATGTAGTTGTCTAAAATGGAATTTGTATAATGTGCATTTTGGTTGTGGTGTCTCATAAAAGATTGTTAACTGAACTCACACATGTAAAGTGACGCCCAGTTCGCGTAACTCTTTAATGGAAATTATGGGCGAAATGATGTCCTGTCCCACCCGATCAAAGATTAATATTTTCCATACGGGCTCTGCAGCTAACATTTTCGGCTGCTGCGAATTCAGATTAAGCATCTGCTTTACAGCATCTGAAATGATTAATTATATACTTGGATTATTTATGTGCAAAATATATAATAGCGAATAGAGACTATTTTGCTAGTTCATCCTTCAGTATATAAAATTTCTTCGGACGTTTTTGTATTATAAACTTTGTATCTGCGACCAGTCACTTACTTATTTGTCTATCACGTAGAGTTAACATGTTTTATGGATTATACGCAGCTTTTAAAATATAAATTATATACACTTTTATCTAAAAATAATTACTAATCATCAACCAATAAGTTTTTTACTTTTAAGCAACTTTTCACATATTTGATACAGCTGTGAGCTGTCAAAACGACTATACCACGTATTCATTCTAACAAAATGCATGGTTGCATTATGGCCCGTTCAAAAGTTTTTGAAAAATTCCAAATTTGTAAAAAAAAAACTATTTTTTTTTTTAATATTTTTAAAGATTTGCCTATTATATCTAAAAATAAGATCGACATTATAGGATGCATTGTAGAGTTTATAATTTTGACAGTTTCTTTTGAAACCTTTAACACTTTATCTGTACAAAATTTAAGAGCTACATGAGAAAAACAATTATTTAACGAATGAACTTTAGGAATGATCCAGCATCAATTTAGAAGAACATCGCAATCCAAATATTTTCCTAGAGGCTTCAGAGTAATTGTTGCTATTGTTGATTTTTTCTATTCCTTTATGAAAATATAGTTTAAGAGAGCAAATATGTCAAAAACTTTCCCTTTCGAAACGCTTCCTAATAGTTACAAAATATAGCCAACTGGCAGCTATCTTCTACGCTAGTGGCTCTCAAACTTTCAACCATGCAATTTTGGAGACTTTTTAAAGGCTACTTCGCGTGCTCTGCAATTTCCTGCCAGTCTTTTGGAACATGGCGTATTAATAAGACATAAACTTAGCGTAGTGAGCGTTGCGAAATTCATAAAGATGAAATAAATGTGGAATAGTCGATACGCGAATTTCTTTAGCATATGCACCTACTTAATTTTAACATACGCGAAATATAACAAGTTAAATAAAGAACTTGCCGTAATAATTTTAATTAACGAAATTTTCGTGGAATGCCAATTATGGTTGTCTCGTGTTAAGTGACGCTCGTGCACGAAAGCAATGTTTCATTGTACTGTGTAGAATTAAACGCCGTTAGTTCGGAGAAAATGTGTGTTTATTACTTTGCTGAATCCCAAGTGCGCTTTCTATATTAATACCAATGTAAATTACCAATAAAAAAAATATTCGTAAGACAGTGCATAAGTCAATGCATTTTCGATAGAAGAAATAGTACAAAAAATTTGTGTTGCGGTTATTATATGCATACGTATATAGTAACTATATAGCTGTGTATAAAAATGTGTTTGTGTGTAGGTAGTGTATGCAGCATCACCCCAGTAACCAGCGTGCTATGTCTGCGGAATGGAGTCCAATTCAACTTTATGTTGATAATATTTTTGAATCTTTTGCTGAATTCACGCAGTCAATTGCTCATCAATGTACAAAATCAAGTGGGTTGTGTAAAATATTATCAATTTATTTATTTCTTAACATATTTGTTTTGTAATATTTATTTATGTATGTACGTGCATAAGTGATATATTTGAAATTTTTATTTTAATAATTTGGTTAATTGTTAAGTCATAGTTCGGTTGTATTTACGTATATTTGCTTCAAAATAATGAACTGAATCTGGTCAATACATGTTCCAATATATTTCTTGAAAGCTATATATGAATTTAGAACTAGTTTTTGTAGCGGTAATAATAGTGGAATAAAAAAAAAACAGAGACGAGTATCTCTCAGCTGACTGCGACAAAAGCGCAAAGTTTCCAGCTCTCCAATGCATGTAAAAGTCTCCATAAATTTGCCGAACTGTGTATATTGACGAAAGAGAGGCATAAAGCAAATTGGACAAAAGAGTTTAGAAAATTTTTTAAAAATAACAATGAAAAATAAATTTATATACATACCTACAAGTATTTAAAGAGTTTTCATTTCAACCACTTTCACATTTGCTAATGCCATCTGCCTATAATAAATGCTTGAAGCCAGCTGCAAATTTGTTTCCTTTCATTACTTACCTACCTACGTACCTATTGTGCTTTCAGATTTTTGCTCCTTATTGTAGAACAAGGGTAAAGTGTTGGGAATACAAATGAATGCATATGCATGTTGTCCTTGAACTTGTGCCATTTTTAAAGGTTTTATATCCCCGTTTTCAAGTAATTTCTAGCTAGCTGATGTGGAATATAAATGCTTGTGTTGAGTATTTACAACAGTTTTATCATATTGTTTTGTTTTTGAGAATATCCTGTAATATATATTTTTTTCTTAATCTTTACATCGTCTTAAATTAAAAACTGGTGAATGCTTACGTTCGAATTGTGAAGTATTACTTGAACTGTAGCATGTGCCTCTGTTTTAGATAAATATACGTGCTAATTTGATATACGAGTTCGTTTGATACCATAGATTATGTTTATGCAGTGCAGCAACAAACACAAATAAATCGTATCCCCATTTAAAGAAATATTTTTTTGCACTCTTCTGACTTAAAGCATTATACATATGTATAACTTTCGCTTATCGCATGTAAAAACTGCATTCAGGGTTAGCTTTTCTATATGCAATGCCTTCCGACACTTTTAAGCTGAAGATATACCGGATTTGCTTGCCCCCCGGCACTTATACAAACATTTGAGTTTTATAAGTCTTACAAATGGCAAAGTACATAAGGAAACAAGCAGCCATGAACTTTGCGCTTTTTCGCTTTTCAGCAGTTCATTTATTGCATTTGCTTATCTGGCAACGCCTAGTATACAACGCCTGCTGCCAAAAGCCATTAGTTTGGACCCAGCCAAGTGCTCGCGGCTTTCTAATGGGCCTCTTAAACACACACAAAAGTTTTTCCTTCAGCTCCTTGTTGTGCCTTTTGTTTAGTTGTTTTGTTACTACTAGCTGTTTATACTAGGGTCAACTTAAATTAAGCTATCATATTTAAAATAATGTGGAAATGTGAATATAGTGAAATAAATAAGTTCATTTCTACAGGAAAATGTGTGTGTAGTTTTTTTTAGTTAGTTGAATATTGATCATAATTTTCTTCTAATGCAATGACTAATTTATAGTAACCTTAATCGATGAATCATTCTATTTTATAATAATATTTTTATAATAAGGTAATGTTTTTAGACTAAATTCATGTATTAAAAATAGAGCAAATGTATTTGAGCGTTATCTTAATGAAATAAAAATCGAGAAATCCTTTTATAGCATCATTTCGCAAAATTTAGCTTTCAAGCAATAAATTCGCTAAGAAGTCTATGCAAAAGAATTAAAAATGTTTTATTTTGGCATATTATAAAGAAAATAGTAATTCTAAGTAAGAGTATCAATTTTTTTCATTCCAAAAATTTTCCGATATTCAAAATAAATTTTTTATTTACCAATTGTTCGCACTAGGAAAATTCATAGATGTACAAATGTTTTGAAAAAAATTAGTTATAATACAATTCAATTTAAATGCCACCTTTCCTTTTTTCCAGCGTCTTTGAATTTTTCTTTACTTAAACATTTTCATCTTCAGTCTTTCATTTTTATCGCCTTTATGAATAAAGGTACTTTAATACCCTCTTTTGTTTCGTTTTCTTTTTATATAATTTTTTCCTAAGATTTAGTTCATGGACAAGTGGTTTGTTTTGTTTACCTTTTGTTACCACTATGTTGATATTGTATTTAACTGCTCTCCTTGCAGATTTTGTGCATATATAAATTTGTGTGTACTTATGTTTGACCTTTAGCTGCGAGTTTGCTCAAAATATGTATATTTGTATGTATGTATTTATGTACAGGAAAAATACGTAGTGCAGCTTTAATTTGTTTCCTGTGGCAAACTTGCGTTTTACTTTTGTGTGAGAAATTAATTTTAATCTTCGGTCTACTCGTTACAGCCTAAAATCGATTTTTTCCTTTTCGCCGAATGAGAGTTTTTGATTATTTGAGGATAAATGCTATACAGTTTCATCACATAAATATTGTCTATAATAAATATAAATTCGTTCGACAGAAGTGATTTATTTAGATACAGTTTAGAAATTTTGAATTTTTTTGGTCAGTTTTTGTGTGGGAATATTTGTGTATTCATAAATATTCCAATTTATTTTTCACATTGTAATGGTTTATAAATAAAATCTTATTTTTTATTGCATAACTATTGCAAAATTAATTGGACAAATATTATTTTATATTGGGATATTGGTGCCCTCTGTTCCATTTATATGGAACTATTTATATTCTACAAATTGATATTTTATAAAAGTAAAATTTTAATAAACCTTTAAATTATTTTTATTTTTGTTTTTTCTGTTTTCTTTTCATGAAAAGGGTGGTGAGGTCATACAAGAAAGCATCACTTCCAATGTCAGCGAAGACATAATTACTTTAGAGTTTCAAAAAACAGACGGCACGCTCATCACACAAGTCATTGATTTTCGAAATGTGAGTACTCGTATGATAAGAACGGTATCTGAATATACAGCGAGGTACTAATCTGTTCACGAATATATGAAAAATGTAATAAAATTGTATTTAATGCTAATACTTCAAACTAGTAAGTTTTGTCTATTGTTACAACTAAAAACCATCTATTAAATTTATTCTGGTAACGCCTTTTTTAAGTAACGGGATTTTACAAATTACACCGGATAATTACAAAATTTATTAAAAGCGAAATTTGTGCGCTACAAACTGTTTTTTACTTAAATTTTGGTGATTTCAAATCAGCATATTTTGTAGGATAATATGTTAATATTATATGTTTAGTGGATTTAAGGAATTATTCTCGTACATATTTATTTAAAATTGTTTAGGGTAAAGTCATAAATTCTTCTTTGTCGTACTTCTACACTTCCAATACGAAAATATTGCGAGAAAAAACAAAATATCCCTCGGAATCACTACATCATTAAATCAAAAAGACCCTTAAGGCACTAGCGCTCGCCTCAATAAGCCATCTTCGACAATAGGAAGAAAATTGTTTCAGGTCGTACAAGCACCTCCGTGTTTTGTTTGGAACAGGGTCATAACAAACCAAGTATGCATATCTTGGAAAATCTTCTTAAAATACATCTTCGATAAAAAGTATATTCTTCTTCTTCTTCTTAATTGGCGTGGACACCGCTTACGCGATTGTAGCCGATTTAACAACAGCGCGCCAGTCGTTTCTTCTTTTCGCTACGTGGCGCCAATTGGATATAACAAGCGTAGCCAGGTCCTTCTCCACCTCGTCCTTCCAACGGGGTGGAGGTCTTCCTCTGCTTCCCCCGGCAGATACAGCGTCGAATACTTTTAGAGCTGGAGTGTTTTCGTCCATTCGGACAACAAAAGGGGGGTCTCTCATCCGAGGTTGTTGCCAATTTTTCATTGGGGGTGTTTTTGTTACGTGGCGGGTCACAACTCTATGTAGGGGATGTTTCGCCTTCTCACGTTAGCTCGCCTTCAAACGGATGTTCTTAGGCTATCCAGAGGATACCTGGACAAAGACCGGAAGTCGTGAGCTGCTTGAGTTATATTTAAAAGAATCGTTTCTGGCCAATCCCAAGTGAATGGCGATCAGAGAACTTTCCTCACATGCGTTAACTTCTACACATGACTCCAGTGTATTGAATATTTCGTGTTGTTGTTTTGTTGTAGTGACAGCATACTGCCGAGTTGACTGTCCTTGGCTGAATAAAAAAAATCCTGGTGCGTTTCGGTAACGTGGACCCGACTCTCATGGGAACGATTTTTTTTTGAGTATTTGTGAACGGTTTATAGTCCCTTAGTGTATATTTTTGTCTAAAAAAAAAAATTATAAGAAAATTATATTTCCTAAGAATTTACTATTTGTCGGCATTTTCTCTTTAAAAAGGAGGTGAAAATCGTGAAAGCGCTCGTACTGGGCGAAGAAGAACGTGGCCAAAGTCAATATCAAGTCATGTGCTTTGTCACGAAATTTAATAAAGGTGATTTCATTTCATCTGATGCTATGGCTAAGTTGCGTCAAAAAAACCCCAGTACGATACGTACACCCGAAGAGGATAAGGGACGAGAAACATTTACGATGACGTCGTGGGTGCATCTTAATCGTTCGTTACCAATAACACGCCATTTGCAAACGCTATGCGCGGAGGCGGCAGATGCGACATATGTGCGTAGTGTCGATTTGAAGGCGTGGTCTGAATTGCCAGGTGTGTAAGCTTTATTTAACTGTAAATTTATCTTAAGCATTTGTTAGATTTTTTAAGTCGTTATCTCATATATATATTTCTTTAATTTGGTTTAGTTTGAGTTCACTTCTTTTATAGCATAACTGTAAAATATTAACAATGTTTGTTTCCATATATATATATATATTATATATATATTTTCTTTTTTTACAATTTTTACGCCCTCCTTTCAGGCTCCTCCATATCCAGCCTCGAAGCGGCAACTGAGAAATTTCCCGATACACTTTTCTCGCGCTGCAATGAGGTTAGCGGTCTGTGGGCACCCTGTCTTTGTACGCTCGAAACCTGTATTGGCTGGTATCCATGCGGTTTGAAATATTGCAAAGCAAAGAATGGCGCCGGCGACTCGTCGGCTGCACAATCCAACTATCGTTGCGGCATTAAGACGTGCCGCAAGTGCAGTCAATTTACCTATTACGTGCGACAGAAGCAACAATGTCTGTGGGATGAATGACGCGGGCTGCATATGGGCTTTGGCAGCTACTGCAATCATAAAACTTGTACAGTAAATCAGTGGCCAACGACACCAACGCAAGAAGCGGCAGTAACAACCTCAACAACAACAACGACAACGGCAGTAGTAGCAGCCACAGCAGCAACAGCGGCGGCAGCGGCGATGGGCAAAACGTTACCGCTGTCCGTGTCACCACATCGACACTGGTATGCTAATAAGAATATATATTGTGGCAGCAATAAACACTGCGTTACGTACAACAACAATCGCGACTTCGCCACCGCGGTGGCAACCAATCAAGAACAAATGTTTCTGCTGCAATTGCCATTGCTCTTCGTAGTATCGTCTTCATCGGATGCCGCAGCAGCTGCGACGACAGTAAACTATTGAAGCTGTTTTCGAAAACAAGTAAACCTTTTCTTTTCCTTACATTTAAATAGTTTTGTTTTAGTTGCGTAGCATAGTGTAAATACGTACTTATAAACATATATATATATATAAGTAGTTATCTATATAAGCAATTTTAGTATATTCGATAAATATCAATTGATTTCTGATTACGCGACAATTGTATCATTTAAAATGCATATTTTCTTAAAATTTTCGTGTATTCCTTGAAACGTCTTCTTGTTTAAATCCCAAACTGCATTTCCTTGAAAAAAAAAAAAATCTATTAAAGACTGTTAATGTGTTAGTGTTATATAGTATATGATTATAAGTGATATATCATTTGCGTCGGTTATGTTGAATATCCAAAAATTCGAGTATTCGTCTACGCACACAAGGGCTGAGTTCCAAGTTGCATGTTGCTTTGCATTGTTGCGATACCGAAACCGAATTTATACAATATCAACACTGCAACCCTACTGCTTTGTTTCAATTTGCTTTGTATCAACTTTGACATTTTGTGACAATTGTTTTCAAAACAACCAACAGCTATGGCGGCAAATGTGAATATTAATTTATTTATTAACAATTTTTTAGATTTATATGAAAGTGGCCGCAGCAACTCCTCGATAATCATTAAGAATCATTTGAAAAACCAGAGAAAAAGCAAGAAGCGGCATTGCTTGGAACTGTTCAATGGAAAAAAAATTTGAGCATCACAAAAAATAGAGATGCGCCCTATGCTCAATGTATGCGCATCTAATACGCATAAAAATTTATCGGTACTCAATACTTTGCATATCGTAAGCAGTTTGATTTTAAGGAATTCTATACTTCGTACTAATGCAAAGCAACATGCAACTTGGAACTCAGCCAAGTTGAAAATTATTTTGCGTATTTTTTTCAGCGTTATTTATAGCATCCTTCCCTTATTTTATCTAACCTAAAAACTTTAGCTTTTTATTTCTTTTTCAAATTAAAAAAAAAGACGTGTGGCACTCGGGGACTGCCGCGGTAAAGCTATTGCATAGCACAGGGATGGGCACATTTTTAGCCTGCAAAGTTAGCAAAGTGCGCACGAGGGCTTGACGAGGGGAATATCAGTTTACGGAGAGAAGGGCAAAAGAGTTGTGAAAAAATCAATTTGCTTGAACAATGTTGCCATTACTCAATTCGCATATGTAGTTTTGTACACATCTAACTTTTCAATTATAATTTTTCGTAATATAAAATATCAAAACTGAAATCAAACTATTAAAAATAGTTTATATATTTTTTAATAATAGCATTCGACTCTGATTTTGAGTTAATTTAAGAAAATTTCGAACATATTGAAGACATTTTTTATAATTACTACAGTATATCGAGATTGGCAACCCTACGTTCTGAGAGAGTAATCTGCTGATTCGTTTCTACGGGGAAAACTCCAAATCGTTGGAAATTCTATGGTAAGCGCGCAGTAGAAGCGGGCGGTGTTGGCCAATCATTCACATTGCGCTCTCATAAGATTCATTTGGGCATATGTGTTTGAAGAAACAGTAAACTGAAGTTATTATTGAAATTACTTTTTATAAGGAAGTTTAAAGAAATAACCTGGTTTAAAACTTTTTGATTCAAAATTATATCTATGTTTGGAAGTACCTACACTTGTGAACAAATTTTTTCAATAATGAAATTAAACAAACATAAAATACGAAGTAGRTTATTTGATTAAAATTTTTGTACAATAATGCGTGTAGCTACAGCAAATGAGATTAAACCAAACATAGAATTTATTATTTCAAATAAACTAAATTAAATGCTATTATAAAGACATATTAAAACAAAGCGTGAGGTTTTTTCGTTACGGAATTTCTGGATTCGGTCCCCGTGGCCCGCGATAAAAGCTATGCAATAGCTTAATATGCAATAGCTTAATTAATTGTTTAAAATATTTTTATTATTTTGTAATACATGTGGGTTTTATTATCTTACAGTAGCTGTTGGTTATTCAGGAATATTTATCATTGAAACTATAGGTTTATGATAACTGAAATAAGAAACATAAGTTTGCGACTTAATATCCTCTAAATACCTAGAAAATACCGCGTCAATGGTGGTCCCATATTTTGTTGTGGACTCTTGTGGATCATTATTAATTTTCAATTTCAATGTTTTTGATAGAAAAGTTGTCAACCGCTCTGATTTTTTATCAGCGAAGTTAATGTTGAAATCTCCAGCCAAGATAAGTGGAAATTTATTACCATTTGTACCAAGTATTTTCGACCCTTCTTCAGTGTACTCCAGTAAAGTGCGATGAATAAAATGCTCTACCTCGTCCAATTTTGGATTCGGAGAAATGTAAATTGCTACCATAACTATTTGTAGGCCATTTCTAAGTTTGCATAAGCACGCACAAATATCTCCAACAACTGAGCGCCTAACATTAACATCGCTAACGTGTGGAATATTGATTTCAATATTCGGAGTCATAATATTAGTAATTTTGGTAAATAGCTACCCCACCTTTTGAAACAGTATCTCGTTTGAACTGAACAATACAATTAAAATTAGGTATTTCAATCGGATTTCGGTAAGAAGTAACACTTTTGTTTGTCTCGTAACTGAATCTTGTAAATCGTATTTATGACTATTTAGACTTTGGCAGTTGAAAGTCATTATTGAAATGCCATTTCTATTACTAATGAAATCCAATACACTTTGAGCTATCGTCTGAACACTATTTAAAGACAGTCTTTTGAATTCTTGCAACAAATATGCAGTCGATGCAGCTTGCTTTCGATTATGATAAAACTTGAATGTAGAATTATCGTTTTTTGTCGTGATATACAATTTTTCAATATTAGTCACCCGAGAGAGCGCAACATAAACGAGTTCCTGAGAATGTGCTTTACTATACTCATATACTATTTCGTCAAAAGTTCCACCTTGCCACTTATGTATAGTTAGAGCAAGAGCTGAAGTTAATGGAAAATGTTTGCGTTTGGCTATACATTTTCTATCCAATGTTAATGAAATATTTGCTATTCGTAATTCAATGGGAACAGCGAGATTGCCAACTCTGTTTTGCACTGCTAGAGCGGCTGATTTTTGCCTTTTTTTCCTACCCACTTTATCTCAAGCACAAAATTCCAGCCAAACTCTTATTAATGTGTTACTTTCACTAAATTTTAGATGTACCAATTTCCCAACAGCACCATTGCACAAACCATCAGAAACGTCGATGTTAGTTGCAATAACATAATGCTTTCCAACGACAAAAGTAATGTGATAAGGCAGTCCTCCAGTGTCAATAACAGATTTTTTATGTAATTTAAGTTTAAAATTAGCTTCTTGCTCAGCACTTTTAGCGCCAATAATGACGTCTACGGACATTGAAAGAACTTTTTTTCACATTGGCTCAAAATCAAATTGTTATAAGCGGCAACATCTTCATTTTTAAAAAATAAACGAACTCCGTCAGGACACAATGTACCAACATCCTCGTTTTTGAAAAATGTCGATTCAATAAGTTGAAACTCACGCTCATCTAGTACATCTCCAATACCTATTTTTGTCAAAACTTGTGAAAATGCAACATTAGCTTGTCTCATTACTGTGGTGAGTTGATAAAATTTTAATTTTCTTCATAAATGCGGTCCAATTATGCTCGTTCTGATTGTCTTGTAAATTGATATCGATCTTACTGGTGTCAATTGTCGTAAACCTCCGATCAAAATAACATCTATACTTCCGAAATCTGTGTTTTTGCCGGATCTCCGCTTCCTTCCACCATGACTTCTTGTCCAAATTGGCAATCTTTGAGAAATTGTACACATCCAACTTTATCACCTGGTACCCAGTTTCGCCCGGTAATGTCCATGTAA
>NW_017536218.1:0-1356 GCF_001853355.1 Bactrocera latifrons | reverse complement strand
TACGAACAGCTGATTTCAAAACACCAAAAACTACATCAAACTGTCAACTTGGGTGAATATAATGTTTGTTCGTGAATAATTTGTAAATTTCTTCGCACAAAAATCGTTATTTTTTTTTTCAAGTTAATCAGCAACATTTACGGTGGTGTGAAAACAATGGTACATATATGAATGCAAGCCCAAATCCTCTTTCAAAATCCGCTAGATTGTGGTTTGAAATAGTGCCTATTATTATTATTTTATTGAAAAGGATAATACAATTACACCTTAACATTTTAAAATTTTTACAGCATTAGCGACTAAGGCCATCAGCTTTTTAATATTAAATATTGATAAACTAATACACAATGGTTGAATTATTTTGGAGTATCACACTTTAAAATAGATATGTAGCGTACGTATAAATTTAATAAACTGTTTTATGTTAGTATATGCTACGTTTGTTAGTAATTCTGTTAAGTTTAAGTTGAGACGGTTGTGTTCCAATGATGTGCAGTTTTGTAGTAAATGTTGAGTTGTGAGATTCTCGGTATTACAATATGGGCAAACTGGTGTCTGGGAGTT
Organism: Bactrocera latifrons; assembly: GCF_001853355.1. Taxonomy (NCBI): domain Eukaryota; kingdom Metazoa; phylum Arthropoda; class Insecta; order Diptera; family Tephritidae; genus Bactrocera; species Bactrocera latifrons. The sequence goes on along the minus strand of NW_017536218.1, from coordinate 792 downwards.
TTTTTCCAATATAGGTTGTGTTGGTGTGACCCAACCGAAAGCGAGTATATAAAATACAATGTCTTCTGGATATAGTTGTAGGGAAAAAAGGCGATCTTCGTTGAGGATTTATTATTTTGTAATAGTGGGAGGTTTATCTCCAGTGTTCATTTTCGGCCTCACGAAAGGACTTTTCAGCAAAATTTTTAATGTCTTTTTTATTGTTGGTATTTATAAGTTTTAAGGGAGCTCTTGTCGCATGTTTGGCTTGGGAGTCGGCTAGAGTATTGCCTTGTATACCAATGTGGCTGGGTATCCATGATAGCTTAATTTTACTAATATTGTTGATGAGGATATCTCTAATTTGAGAAACAGTTGGATCAGCATAATTGACGTTTAGTATGGCTTTGAGCGACGATAAAGAATCACTAAAGATGAGATTGAGGCAAAAGGAGGTAGTATGGCTGACATTATTATAGAGTTATCCTTAACGACACTGAAGGCAAAGGAAATGAATGTTCTTTTAAATAATCCAGTGATCCCAAGACTTCGCGCTCCCCCTTGGAGTCTTATAAAAACGTGCGTTATTCTGGATTTGGCTAAATTTAAAAAAGAAATTACACCACCAGACGTTCACTTAAAATACTTCTCAGAAATAATAAGTTCTCACATAAATTGGGATACACTCTACACAGATGGATCAAAGGATCATAATAGTCCCTATTGTTTCAGTAACATTTTTCTGGACGGCAGCAATATTTTCATTAMTTCGAGCAATGAAAATAATTACAGATGTGAACATATTAAACGTGG
>NW_017536217.1:0-1453 GCF_001853355.1 Bactrocera latifrons | reverse complement strand
AAAAAAAAAAAAAAAAAAAAAAAAAAAAAAAAAGAATGGTGAAAAAGCAAATAAAAAAATTAAAGAAATAAGGTTAAAATTAATAATAGAAATATAATTATTCATAAAGGTAATATAACATCATAATTATTATAGCTTTCCAATATGATCATTTTARTTTTGACTGCACTAATCAGCTCAGCAGCCGCTGATGTTATAGACTATCCCCGACAAGACTACGTGCTTCCATTTGTGAGGAATACGGGGACCTGTTTCACATTACTAATTTATAATATTTTGAAAATATAAATTTTTACAGTAACAACGAACAAAACCACTACAGCCTTGGAATTATTACACAGAAAATAGAATCTGAAATTTTGATAAATAAAACTTTATTAGAACAAGTAAAACAAACCCATTTTAGGCAAAAAAGGGGTATAAATGAATTAGCAATACTTTGGAAATGGTTAGCTGGTACACCAGACCATGACGACTTTGTAAAAATTAATGACCAATTGGACGAACTGGTAATAAATGACAATAAACAATTCACAACAAATTCAGAGATTTTTAACCTTCCTATACCCGCGCCAAATGTTTTAACACCTATACCCGCGCACGGTGTGACAGACCGTGACTTTGACTCCTCTTACCTGGTTATTTTTCTATAAAACCGTTTATATTTTATTTATTTTATAGGAAATATAGGATGTAATAAAACAAAAAATAGCAATTGTTAACATAAATTATTTCTTACTTTAATGATTATCAGTCTTTCCAAAACAGCCTAAAAAAAAATATTTACAAAAAACTGTTTCGTCGGTCTCGCAGACATGTGCGCGGATATAGGAAGGTTGAAATAATAACAGAATTTACTGACATAGTAAATAATATGAAAGGTGATACCACAAACAGGAAAATAAAAAGAAAACGAAATCAATATGTCATACATGAACTGCAAAATTTAATAAWTGCAATAACTTTTGGTAAATGGAATTTTAAATCCAATAATTTTACACTTTGATGAACTAAAAAACATAACATATTACCAACACGGTATAATGACCATAACAGATTTAATGGACATTTCTAAATTTAAAATAGCCCAAAAAGGAGACATAGTTATAATTTATATAAAATACCTTAAAATAGAACTAGCATGTAAATACTACGATGTAAGAGCCATAGCTCAATTAGATGGTAAACTTATTATTGACCAGAACATAATTTTTTTAATATTCAAAATTGTAAAACAGAAATTTCAAAAACCTSTTGTAAACTAAATAAAAAAGCACATGTTTATCAGAAATTTTAAACAAAAAACAAGGAAAATGTAATAAATTAAAAGAAAACAACTTACAAATTGAAGAATTTAAACGAGGGCGATATTAGTTTCAGGAAAAAATATTGTAGTTAATCAAACATTAAATGGAACATATTTAATAACATTTGAAAATTATACTGTCATAAA
>NW_017536216.1:0-1456 GCF_001853355.1 Bactrocera latifrons | reverse complement strand
ATGCGACGGCGTTTTTATGCTTTTCATTTAAACCAAGTAACCGTTTATTCATTCATCTGGGATTGCAGAAGCAGTAGAAATTACTTACAAAAATGATGAGATCGATTCAGAGGTTTGGCGTAAAAAAATATTTTGAATAAAGCCCATACTCTTATTTTCTAGAAATTTTTAATAGCTTATACCCGTAATCCAGCATCACAGCCCTATAGCCGTTAAGACGCCTCACCTCACCTTGGTATTCGCGCTTCGTTTTTCACGTTGAAGGCAATATATTTTGGTTATTCTGAAAAGGTCAAATATAATGTTCGAGGTCTACTTCCAAGAGTTTTTTTTTTTTGCCTTTTAGTACTCATATTTTATATATTAATTTTGTTCCTTTTCAATCACTGATTTGTATGAGATGAAAAGTCAACAAAACCACCTGCTCGTACCCTCGCTGAGCTCATTTTCAATTTCAACGGCACARCCACAAAATTATTGTTGGCCTCAGCTTCATCATTTCGTGCTTGCTTTTGTCTGGGCCTGGACGATTGATGTCATTGCTTTATGGGTGCGAAGTGAAAATGAGCCTACTTTCGTAAGTGCATGTATGTGTGTGAGTTGGTTTGAATGTTTGCGTTTGATAAATTGGAAGCCTTAAAAATAAGTACCCACCTTTATTATGAATTATCCACATAAACACAATGGCAGAGAGTTACTCGTAGCAAATATATAGTTACATTTCCAGTTAGTTTAGTGTCCTCATAAATATTGCTCAATATTCAACTCGCAAGCAGTTGGATAAAATGTTAGTCTTTATGACTTCATTTATTTCCTTAAAGGTTAAAAATTACTACACAAAAGTAACGGATTTAATAAATTATTGCTTGCAAAAGATTTTCTAATGAAGTTAATTCATAGGTACTTGGTAAAAATTTGGTAGTGCTTCACATTAAAACTGTATCAATTCACCATATCAGTCCACAATATCCACAGGAATTTAAACTTGGTGTAAGACAATTAAATTGTTTAAAAGGCGCTCATATGTTACCAAAGAAGAATCAACCAACCGCGTGGAGCTACGAAGGCGTGCGAAGTAACGGCCGAAGGGCAACAGAAAACTTAGCGATGTAGTTTTCTAAAGTTCAAAAAACTGTAATGTTATTTTTGACCAGGAGTAGAATTTCAACAGTTTTTGGATTGAAACTCTCATGATTTTTCTCAGCTTACCATGTGTTACTTCGCTGAGCCAGATTGACTTCTTCCTTCACTTCTAACATACAAAGTCATGGACTTGTAATTGAAAATTGACTAAAGGGAAAGTCCCTTCCTTCCATTAGTATGTCACTAAGCTGTAAACCAAACGAGGTTATGCAAATATTTTCAATTCACTTGAATTTAAAATAAATATACAAATTAAAGTTAAATACAAGCGGGCTTGATTGCCGGTAATAAGGAGAACGCTGAAATGCGAGCG
>NW_017536215.1:0-1462 GCF_001853355.1 Bactrocera latifrons | reverse complement strand
ATATTGGAAAAAAATTATAAAGATTTTTTCTTAGAGTAAACATGTTTATGAATTAACAAGATCACAAATATCTTTGCAGATAACATATCTTTTCACTTTAAAGGGCACTTCTGGGGATATTGGCGAAGTTATGAAGCGAGTTTTTGGCGACGAAGTCCTCAGTTTGTTCAATTGGGATGGGAGGTGCGGGCACATATAACGTGAATGAGCGGTGCAGCTATACATTTTGTTATGCTACTAAGCTTTGATTATGAACGTTATATACAATCACACAATTAGGTACGTAATGGAAAGAAACGGTCAGAAAAGTGCCCATGGCTCTTAAGAGTGGGACTGAAAGATTTACGGAAAGTCCCCGTCACGGCTCCAGGTCGTTTTATTAGTCATTTTACCAGTATGCTTCTCGCAGGGTTATTATATATGTATGTACATATAAATGAGTATATGTGCGTCTGTTTGGTGTATATATATGTATGTATGCATATTCCAATATGTTTTTGTACACGCATGTGAACTTTCATAAGTATATGATCTGTAGTCTTTTTTCCATTTACGCAAGCCACGTTGTATATGAATAAGGGTTGATTTCGCACTTGCCCATATGCGATGTCTGTATTTATCTATATAAGTTTAAACATATCAAAGTCAAGGTTATTGTTTTCAGAATATACTTACGTATGTACTTATATGCAAATTTTATTGATTTATTATTTAAAATTAACAATTTAAAATTTTTTTATAAAATGTACACAATTAGTTTTTATATAAAAAAAAGTCATTGAATTTCACTTGCTTTTTTAAACACAAATGTTGCACTTAACCAAGATGGAAACAACATTTGGTTTTAAAAAACTAAGCTCAGTTGCAAAGCTAATAAAGGAGAAAAATAGGAGGTAGAAAAAAGTAACTAAAAATACAACAAGATAAACCTGAAAATAGAAGAAAAAGCTGAAAATAAAAAAACCTGTAAATAGAATAAAATGCTWAATATTAAAAAAAGTAAATAAGTATATTCAATGAATTCATTACTCACCCATAAGTAAGATGTTCTTAAATCAAACGGTCTTGACTYGCAACTTACTTTAGTTTATTTAGTTTAGCATCGCGCTTCCGATATCGTTCATTATTAATTTCTTCTTTTACGAACCATTTCGAGTTTTTGAATAACAGTACCGTTACCAAGTATTCTAACAACTTAATTTTATGAGTAAAACCAGAGAATGTATGAACATAGAGAAGGTGCAGGTTCGATGTCGAACATTTTATAAGATTGTAGTAGGGAATTCACCTCGCAACCACAGAATTCACGATGTGAAATGTTAACATTTTTAACAGTTCTCCATATACTCAAACAGAGAATATGAAGAGAAATAATATAGGTACGGCATATGATGCCATAGCATGTATGCGCAATCAGGGAATATTGAAGGAAAATAAGTTCTTTGATATTCCACTTTTAACA
>NW_017536214.1:0-1462 GCF_001853355.1 Bactrocera latifrons | reverse complement strand
TTACAGTAGAGTGTTCGTTGTTTTCAAAGTTTAATTTCTTTGCATACAAGTGGCTTATAATTTTGTGTTGTCTTTGAACATTTTATACATTTGATGTAGAACGGTTACAGTTACAATAAATACATATGTATGTAGAAAAAACATTACAGTATTAATATATGCCACTTGTCAAACTAAACCTAAAAACGCTCCATTCGTAATGTGTATGAATGCGCAACTATTTGCTTGGGGTGAGCAAGTTTCTAGCTTTACACAGATTTTAATATGGAATACTTTAAAAAAACACTTAAACTTCGTTTCCAAAAATGTGTGGAACCCCAGATGAACAAGTATATCGCCACTTATGATTTAAATTCGTCTGATGTAATAATTTTATCTGTATTAATTTATGTTTAGTGTGGCTCATTTACTCTAAAGAAATATATGAATTTCTGACCAAAAATACCCATAATTTCATACGATCGCCCGTAATCAAAAGATAGGAAGTGTATCTTCGCTTCAAAAAGGTTTCTAGGATAAACTTCTAGCAACTAACAGAGGTCAACATATTGTAGATTTTCTTATATTTCAGAAAATTAATAATAGCATAATTACTTGATTAAGTAAAAACAATTAGGTGGAAATACTTTGGTTACCATCCATTGAAAACACTTAATTGATTGCAATGAATAAATAAAATGAAAGCGAATACCGTGCTGTAAAAATGATTACACCTTCAAACTTTAACCGAAAAAGCATCAAAATTTCAGTTTCATATACTTGCATATAGATTTGTTTTCGAGCGATCCATGGCTGCTTTTAAAGTTGATTTCATTTATACTTTTATGTTTGGGGGCAGATCCACTTTTAACGCTTCCAACGTTTTGGAAGAACTTTTTTTTTACATTGCATTTGCTCATAGTTATTCGTTTTATTTTATTAGCAGTTTTTGTTCAACTTCGAGCAGGCTGCAAACAGTTGAATGTGGAATGAAATAAAAACTTGTAATAAGAACCTCCAATGAGATATAATTTATTGCTTTGAACTGCTATTGGCAGCTGTACCTTTTAATTAAAGTTTTTGTTTAACTATTGTACTGTATTTTAACACTTTTATTTGCTTGGTGGATTTTGCTCAATAAAATTAGACGTGTTCACTAGTATTACAAGCACGAAATTTACTGTCTAATTTCGGATGCGACCATACTTAACTTAATTTTTCTAAGATGGTACCGTACTGCGTTTGGCACTGTTTGTAATAAAAAATGTGCAATGAAACTTTTGAGGAAAAAAGTTTTACAACAGAAATTTGAGAACGTGTGTGCAGCAAAGTTATTTGTGGTGGCCAAAGGGCTAAGAGTACGTAGAAAATTATAAAATGTTTATAAACTCAATCACGTTTTTTCCTACCTATTTGTAATACCGATATTGCAAAGATTGGGTATGCATCTGCTTCACTTAACCTATATCGATACCAGGTCATA
>NW_017536213.1:0-1463 GCF_001853355.1 Bactrocera latifrons | reverse complement strand
AATTAAAAGACAGCGGCTACGCTGGCTAGGTCATGTTGTCCGGATGGACGAAAACGCTCCAGCTCTGAAAGTATTCGACGCAGTACCCGCCTTGGGAAGCAGAGGAAGAGGAAGACCTCCACTCCGTTGGAAGGACCAAGTGGAGAAGAAGAAGAAGAAGTGTTGTATTACTATTGTCTTTAATTTTTGTAATGATATTAGGTAGAATAAACTTGTCTTGTATTTTTATTTTGACATTTGTAAAAGTCTTGTTTAATGCGTTTATTTCACAATTTTCGAATTTGGTTAAGTAATTTTCTGAAATGTTTAATTTAGCTCTGTTGCAGTTATGGGATATTGTGCTGTTAAAATGTTTAAGAATTAGTACTCTAGGAATTATTTCGCTTATCTCTTGTGTATTTAATGTTTGCATTTTGCAATTAGCTTCTTCAAAGTTTAGTATTTTGTTTAAACAATCATCGTTAATTTTTATAAGATTTCTTTTCAGATTATCTTTACTATATGTTCTATAAATATGGCTTTCTAAATCTATGAGAACATCAGAGTGGTTAACCTTCATGGATTTATTATTTTTGTCAGGAATGGGTACGAATGTCACCATGGATAGTGAATCTTGCGAATATTGTGGTATAGAGAGAATTGTTACCTTAGTGAAGTGCTATGGCTACTTTAATATTAGTACAACTGTCGAAGTCTGTGATTAATTCGAGTTCGGTTTGGCTGAGAATATCTGTGGGGATGATTCCCACTTTCCCGGAGAAAATATTCTGTCCTATGTCGTCTACGTGATGCCGTAGGAGTGAGATGTCGTTGTTAATCTGGTATATGTGCTCTATAAATGTTATCTCGACCTCTATGGTTGAAATTTTATTCCCTATAATATTCTTTACTTTGATTAAGTAGTCCCCGATAATGTTTTGCTGATAGTTTATGTGGTTAGTTATATTCTGGCAAAATGCAGTTTTGTAGATGTCTTCTTCCTCTATCTCGATTTGGTGGAAACCCTTCGCCAGATCGAGTGTAGTGAAGTACTGGCTCCTTCCCAGTTTTTCAAGAATCTCGTCTATGTTCGGGATGGGAAACTTGTGATCGATCGTTACTTCGTTCAGTTTACGATAGTCGATTACAAGTCTCCACTTTGGTTTCCCGCTGGCATCGGCCTCTTTGGCACGATCCAAATTGGGGCTGAGTAGGGAGAATTGCTATTCCTAATTATCCCGTGTTTTAACATTTCTTGGATTTGATCTGTGACTTCTTTCTTATGTACGTACGGCTACCTACATATATGACTTAGAAAATATAGGTATGTTGTTTGTAGTTCTAATTCTATGTTAAAAAATGTGGTAAAAAATATTACGATATCCTTTTATTATTTGCAACAATTGTGATCTTTCCTCGGGGTTCAAGTATCCTATTCTAATTTGGTCAGCCAATGGTTTAGATTCTTTATTTTCGATTATGTT
>NW_017536212.1:0-1463 GCF_001853355.1 Bactrocera latifrons | reverse complement strand
GCTACCTCCTGACCAATTTTCAGCCAAAGAGGTTCAGCCGTTCATGAGTTATAAATGGTGTACCTAGCAACCACTTTCTTTTACATCTATAGATGTGAGGTTGTTTTATTGCTTTGGTGATATATATTTTTTTTTTTAAGAAATAGAATATTCAAATGACTCATACAAACGTGAATTTTGAACAAATGCTTATGAATTCAAATATAATTTTAGTATTTATGACTTGTATTAAATTTTTATATAAAAAGATGAAAAGTATCCTGGTTCTAAGCTACCACCTGACCAATTTTCAGCCAAATCGGTTGAGCCGTTCTTGAGTTATAAATCGTGTAACTAACAACAACTTTCTTTTATATAGTATATAGATGTGAGGTTTTTATTATTGTTATTATTATTATTTTTTTTTGAAGACATAAAATTTTCAAATGATTCATACAAACGTAAATTTTGAACAAATGCTTATGATTTCAAATATAATTTTAGTATTTATGAGTTGTATTAAATTTTTACATAAAGAGATAAAAGAAAAATCATGTGTCCTTACCCCTTTTCAGCCAAATGGGTTGAGCCGTTCCTGAGTTATAAATGGAGTAACTAACAACAACTTTCTTTGATATATGTATATAGATGTGAGGTTGTTTTTTTGAAGAAATAAAATATTCAAATGATTCATATAAACGTGAATTTTGAACAAATTCTTATGAATTCAAATATAAATTTAGTATTTATGAGTTTTAATAAATTTTTACATAAAGAGATAGAAAGTATCCTTTGTCCTTATCCGGGTTCTAAGCCACCTCCCCACCAAATTGGTTCAGCCGTTCATGAATTATAAATGGTGTACCTAGCAACCACTTTCTTTTATGTATATATATGTGATGTTGTTTTTATTGTTTTTATTATCGCTTTTTTTTTTTTTTTTTGAAGAAATAAAATATTCAAATGATTCTTACAAACGAGAATTTTGAACAAATGCTTATGTTTTCAAATATTTTTTTTTTTTTTTTTTCGGGTGAGGGGGTGGAAAATGCCTTCCGCATCATCGGTGCTATCGTCACAGCAGCGGTATGTGCCACTTGCAGGTTACTAAAAACCCCCACTCTAAGGAACCGTCGCCCACTCTGGGACCGCTTTTGCATTACTTCAGGGTGGCGTTCCATTTTTCTCATTGTGAGATTTACATCTGCGCACCTGCGTCCAGGTCCCGCTTTGTGCTGCGTAGCAAGAGTGCGGCGAATTTCTTGATGATCCCCCAGTTTGATTCACTCTCTAACATGACGCTGACTAAATTTTCCGCGTTTATTGGGCAAACCAGGTCCTCTACGGTGGTGCGTTCTCCTTGCCAGCGCACACATTCARAGAATGTGTGTTCAGCGTCGTCTTCTGTCGCGTCGTTGTATGGACATGACGGCTCTTCGACTTTACCCATTCTGTGAAGGTACTTTTTGAAATACCCGTGACCG
>NW_017536211.1:0-1408 GCF_001853355.1 Bactrocera latifrons | reverse complement strand
ATAATGGTACGCACAATGAGCTGAGCTGATGCCCGTCTGTGTGATCTAGACTTCAGTTTTTGTGTTATTCAACTTTCCATTATTTCATCTCTCACTTTGTCGGCACAGCTGATATCGGATTACAATGGCATACATATAACTGGCATACAAACTGAAAGATGGGAAGCAAGTGCATGTAGGATAAAGCTTCGGCTAAGGAGATATGCTCATAAAATTTTGCACTGTGTGCAAGGAAATGATGAACTTTAAAAAAAAAATGTTCAGATCGAGCCACTGTAGTATTAATGTGTATGGTATAAAGCTTTTATTTGTAAGATTATTATACATAGCTTCGGTGTAACTGAAGTTAATGTTTTTTCTTGTTATTGAGTACAATATTGAATCAGTTTAATGCTAGATATGTTATGAACGATACAATTGTGCTATTTTGAAATTGCATGGCAACTGTGCAATTTTGGTCGACAGACAATTGTATTTCAGAAAATAACATTTCGTGCTTCGTTCCCAACAGAAAACTATTTTTCTTAAGCGTAGAACTCTCTCATATACATAACTATTTACCGACCTCGCCATTCCATGTAGTTTTATAGACTTAGGATAATATTTTCAATATGCATATATAGTTTCACACATTTACAAAAAAAAAAAACAAAAAAACGCCTGTTTACTTCCTACTTTATTTTATATTATTAATGGTGCATGTGCAGGATGGCTCATCACATGTCTATTCCTCAGGATGCCTACGCACTTATCCACTATCGATCAATTGAAGCTTTCAATAATCAGGTTCATTTATACACTTAGCTGTTGCGAAAAAAACACTTTAACATTAAACATGTATTGCAGTTGCAAAATGGTACGGTAATATAATTGCATCGCCACCGGCTTCTTTTTACTAATAAAACATTCCAGCAATTCGTCGACATCGCCAACGTAAGCCTTTCCTTTCACGGGCCAATATACCAAATTTTAGGAGAGCAAATACAGTGCCACAAAACAAATACAGCAGGCTAATAATTTGACTGAATATGTGTGCGTGAGGAAGAGCCGGACACATTTCTTAATTGGGAACTTCTGTACGCACAGTAAAACTAAATTAAATGTATAGGGTTTTAAATGGGGTCATATCTTTTTCGGAGTTGGCCGTGTTGACAGTTGTTCCTGATTTATACTCAGTTTGGTTTGCCATTTCATGATGAGCAGTTTTATTATGTAACACTGTTAGTAAGTCATGAAATTATATTATTTAATAAAAAAAATAATGGATCGGTTCGATCATATATATATGCCTTTAGAAGACGCTATTGCTTTTGTGGAGCAGATTATCGATGAAGACCTGGATAAGCTAGAAACAATTAGAGCTGTGCCCTTCCATTTTGTGGAACATTTTGCAGAAGAATATTGGATT
>NW_017536210.1:0-1405 GCF_001853355.1 Bactrocera latifrons | reverse complement strand
GCACGATAGAGAGACGCTTTGGTGGAAATCAGGTTTAGTATCGAGCGGCTCGGTCCTTCGCGATGTTGGTGGAGCTTTTGGTGTTGTTCAACGTCAACTTATAAAGCCATATTAATTTTATGGAGATACCAAGTTCTGACAAAGCGGTATGAAGGCAGCTTCTATTCGAACTATCAAAAACATCATTGAAATCAACGAAGCGGTGGTGTATCTTAATTCTTTTTATAGGTATTTTACAAGATTTGGCGCATGGTGTATGAGGTGTGGTCACAAAATATCGCGAATTTTGTGTTTTTTCAAAAATTATTTATTTATTCATGAATATGCATTTTGTTCCCTTCAAAGTAATCCCCATGAGATAATATACACTTGTGCCAACGGTTTTTCCAATCTTCAAAGCACTTCAAAAAATAATTTTTTTTATCTTCTTCAGCTCATCCTTCGATGCCGTCTTTATCTCGTCAAGAGAAGCGTAACGCCGTCCTTTCATGGGCCTCTTCAGTTTAGGGAACAAGAAAAAGTCACAGGAGGCCAGATCTGGGGGATGCTGCGTCATCATTAGTGTGTTGTTTCTGGCCAAAAAGTCGCGCACAAGCAACGATGTGTGAGAAGAGCCTTATCGTGGTGCAAAAGCCAATTTTTGTCACATTTTCTCGGCCTTCTGAGAACATTTTGTACCATTTTGTGTCTCCGTATGCAACAGTCAACATTCGGAATGCATCCGCGCACTTAATTCCGTTTTTCACACAAAATTTGATACAGGTTCTTTGATTCATTTTTTTGAATAGGTAAAAACCGAAGGCGATCCAAAACACGTGCAAGCAAAGCAGCTGTCAACAGTTAAATGAACAATCAAAATTACCGAGTTGTCGGCATAAGTGAAAGACATGAGTATCCACATAACGCCAAAAAAAATTCAAAATTCGAATATACGTAACCCGCGAAAATTTAAATTCGCGGTACTTTCTGAACACACCTCGTATATCTGGTCAGTTGTTGATTTTCGGATAACATGCTGTTTGGAAATGAATTGCAATGGAACGTCTGCCGTTATGTATTGCGATCGATGGTAAAGATACGAAGAAGCAGTCTGTTTTCTCTCTACTGTGACATTACACTCCTCATAAAACCACTTATTCTTTCGCGAAGTTAGTTTAAAATACCATAGTTCAATATAACGAGTTGCTGATGAGTGCCCTCAGAGAGCAGGAGTGCAAGTCAAGTAGAGAATCGTTCGCCGAAAAATCGATGAAATCGACATCGAACCCGCCTTTGGTTTGTTTACTTGCGTGTTTTGCTGCACAGAGATGAATGCGTATCTTTGCCGCAGCAAACTTCCGATTCAATGTTAGGATTTCGGAGCGTAAGCATATTTATAGTATTGGAGACTTGTCTTTCGTCTGCC
>NW_017536209.1:0-1465 GCF_001853355.1 Bactrocera latifrons | reverse complement strand
ACCATTGGGAAAAATTGGTTGTGTCATAGTGAAGAAGTTTATAACAGCTTAATTGAAAAGTCCCAGGTCTGCCATAGATGGCGCTACTACAATTACATCCATATGACTTGTAATTGACCTTAACCTTCAATTTAAGAAGTTTAACATTCTGAGTAAGGCATATTTTGTTATTTTAACAAAATAGCTAAAAAATAATATCGCGTGTTGTTGAAATATTGCTTTTTGAAGGAAAATACAGTAGAAATATAGTATGACTTTATGACGAGTTCTAGGACACGTCTTCCGTTTCTTTACTGGTGTAAGCACCGCTTACGTGGTTATAAACGAGTTAACAACAGCGATCCAGTCGTTTCTTCTTTCTGCAATGTGGCGGCAATTAGAGATTCCAAGCGAAGCCTGGTACTTATCCATTTGGTTCTTCCAACGGAGTGGAAGCCTTTCTCTTCCTCTGCTTCTCCCGGCGGGTACTGCGTCGAATACTTTCAGAGCTGGAGTGTTTTCGTCCATCCGGACAACATGACCTAGCCGGCGTAGCCGCTGTCTTTTAATTCGCTGTACTATGCCAATGCCAACGTATATCTCATACAGCTCATCGTTCATCGAATGCGTTACTCGTCATGGCCAATGCACAATGGACCATAAATCTTCAGCAGAATCTTTCACTCGAAAACTCGTGACGTCGATTCATCAGATTTTTTTATCGTCCGTGCCTCTGCACCATATAAGAGGATGGGAAAGATGGGGGACATGGACAGTTTTTTTTTCGTTCTTTTTGAGATGGCTTTACTTCTCAATTGCCTATTCAGTCTGAAGTAGCAACTTTTGGCTAGAGTTATTCTGCGTTGGATTTCCAGGCTGACATTATTGTTGCTGTCAATACTGGTTCCAAGATAGACAAATTATCAACGACTTCGAAGTTAGGTCTGTCAGTCAAGTCGCGAGTGCAACGACTGCGCAGATATTTCCTTCATTCAATGCCATACCCATTTGCTTCGCTTCCTTCTCCAGTTTGGAGAAGGCAGAACCAACGGCACGGTTGATGAAACCAATGATATCAATATCATTAGCGTAAGCCACCAGTTTCAGTTTTACACCTCGAATTACTTTTTTCAAAAGCAGATTGAAGAAGTCGCACGAGAGAGATTCGTCTTGTCTGCAACCTCGTTTGGTATCGAACGGCCCGGAGAGGTCTTGACGATTATGGTATTGCTCAACGTCAGCTTACACATCCGTATTTGTTGTGCAGGGATACCAAATACAGACATCGTGGCATAAAGCAGCTACTTTTCTTGCTGTCAAAAGCATCTTTGAAATCGACGAAGTGGTGGTGAGAGTTCTCGAACAGAGGCCCAGGAGAATCACCAATCAAGGATTGGTGTGCTAAGTTTAGACGTGGTGCAATGAGCGGCGAAGACCGTGAATGTAGTGGACTTCTAAAAGAGATTGTTACGGATGAAAACATCAG
>NW_017536208.1:399061-414035 GCF_001853355.1 Bactrocera latifrons | reverse complement strand
GAGTGCGCGACGTTCAATTTATGATTGTCATAATCGTTCTGTCGAATCAATAATCGATGGTCTAGTGAAAAAATTTAAATTTTTGTCGCATAAATTGAGGAAGCCCCAAGTCAGTCTCTCACAGGTCGTTCTCAAGCGTTGAACATTTCTGTGGCGTCGTTGTGGCGAATTTTACGAAAAGATTTTGGTATACATCCTTACAAGATCAACTTGTAGCAAGAACTGAAGAGGTTTAACCACCACGATCGTTGATATTTGTGAATTGAGCAAAACAAAAACTTGAAAATGATCCGGATTCGTAACGAAAATCATCTCCAGACTTAATGGCTCCGTCAATAAGCAAAATATATGTTGTTGGTCAGACAGCAATCCACTCCTACCATAAGTCACCATTGCATTACGAAAAAATTAAGACTTAGTGCGGTTTTTAGAACGACAGTGGCATTGGGCCGTACTTTTTCCGTGATGACCAAGACCTCACGAAATGTCCCAATCATTTGGCCGTGCGATTTGACGCCGTTAGATTATTTCCTGTGAGGCTATGTCAAGTCTATTGTCTATGCCAACAAGCCAGCGACGATTGATGAACTTCAAAGAATATCAAACGTGAAATTATAGCAGGAATTTTTCAAGAATAAAAAAAGGAGTACTGTTAGTATAGTACAGCGCCTACCAAGAAAAGCCTGAAGTAAAGTTGTACAAAATTGGGTTTGTATTGAATCCAGAGTAGATTGATACGTGGTCTGCTATCTTCTCAGCTGATTTAGCAATTCTCACTGACTCAAAAATAAAAAAARAAAATCTTGTATGCAATGAAGCGATAGCCAGCTCACATGCCTTAGGAAGGACCTAAGAACAACGAACTCGGGAGGAATTATCACCGAACTCCGCTTCTTCACTTTACTGATTTTATGTTCAAACACTAATAAGAGCTTTTATTTTGAAGTAGCGATTGCGATAGAGCATGTATTTTGTTAATCATTTATTGAAGCAAAAGAGTAATCGGTTGCGTAACGGTGTAGCATTTGGAGACCTGATTAGGCTTACTCTAAGATAATACGAATACATATCGAGATCTCAACTGCTTTTGGTTTAAGAAAGTTAATCAAAAAGCTCGATAGATGTTCGCAGACAACTTTCAGCTTGCGGAGAGATTCTGGGACACTTCCTGAGCTTCTGTCTAGCAGTAGCTAGAAATTGTCTTAGATATTTAAGAGCTTTGTACATCAAGGGGCTAGATAAAGTATTAAAAATTAGACATGAAAGCGATTTTTTTTAGATAAGTATAAAAATTAGATATGAAAGCGATCTTAAAGCTCGCAAAATTATGTTGACCTTCAGTTTGACAAATGCTTCACCTCAAATTAAATTGAACTACGATGACACATGTACAAAGTGCGGGAAAGTAGGTATGAGAGGTATGAGAGACGCTGGAATGAGTCCTCTTCTTTTGTGCTGCCCTATCTATAACTGGGCTTAAATATCTAGGAGCTTCGTATTTTAATGGACTAGAAGAAGTTAAAAATCAAGTCTCTATTAAACTTCGTAAAAAGTGTTGACATGCTGAACGATGTAAAGTTTAGCTCTACGTACGGCTTAACAGCCAGTCAGCGTAACCTAACCTAACCTAAGCTTCTGGAGCCTTCAATGTGTCAGATCATATGAAAACCTACATAATAAGGGCACAGAAATGTATAGTATAGATTCAAGCTCTTCTGTTGTAGTCCTGATTCAATTAGAGTACATAGAGCTTTGTCTGCCAAAAGCAAGAAACCATATGACACATTTTCAGCCAATAAATCAAACGAAATTGTCAGCGTTTTGCGGTCTTCAGCTAAGATACAGATATATATACATAAACATAAATTGAGTATATGTTATTGAGAATCGGAGATTTATGTGTGTATCTAGCATTATTATCCATAAAATCGAAAAAAATGTATCTAGCATTATTATCCATAAAAAAATGTTAGCTAAATATTATTGAGTCTCGTGGAGGCGCCGTAAATGCTGCTGCTGGTGCCACATGTCTATTGCTTATAAGCTTATAAGCGTACTTAGAAATTACCTTTATATAAATAAATAAATGCGCACATAATAATCATCACGATGTGGCAATGTGGCATATACATATACCATTAACTACTAAATTGTTGCATGCAACTTGAACCGGAAAACGTGAATGTGAACTTTTTTCATCGCTTCTTTTTTTTTTGGAGATTTTAGTGAAGTTGTTGCACTTCTTTCTTTCTAAGACGCGTCCTCATGTGTGTGCTTCCTTGTTAAATACACAACAAACGCCGCAGAAAAAGCTAAAGTGGCAGCAAACGTGATTTATATTTATGTGGCATGACATGCAGTGGTAACACAAATATCAAGAAAGTACACATACAGACACAAATTCGCTTTCAATCGTGAGCAGTCACATTCTGATGTAATAAATATTGGAGAAATTGTAGAAAGACCTTCGCAGCTCGTTAACGGTAAGAACTAAATACATTTTGGTGGTGTCAAATATAGTTTTGTGTTACTTAAAGAAGATGTCGTTACCCGGAAAGTCATTCTTTTTATATTGAATCGCAAGTAAAATTAGTAGAAACTTCGCGAGCTGAATTTCAAAGATTTTAAAATCATTAATCTTGCTAGACTATTGAGATAGATTGCTAGATTTTGAGATAAAGGTTTGTAGATTTATATTTTACACGGGCGTGACCTTGTATGCTATAATTGCTGCAGTTTCTCTACCACATGCAAGTTTTTCTATCATATTTCGTCTCTTTAGGTTGAGTTCTTAGCTATAACTTAGGAGTTCAGTGGTTCTAAACCAGAATAATTCATTTTAAGAATAATTTAAATTTGTTCAGTTAGTGCATACTCAAAATCCGTCTGTCTTTAAATATTTAGGTTCTTCATTTTTTAAGATCTACACCTCTGCTCAGAAACTCCTACAACTTTTCACCATTTCGAATTTTACGATTTTCTACAGTTGCCACATTTCGTCTGTCTGAAGGTCATTCTGTGGCCTATAACTGCTAACTCAAAATTGTGGGAATGTGTAACACTTTCGTTAAGCCGAGGGCAGCGGTCCACTTACTCATCGTTATACCACAAAAATTCCTGACCTAAAATACCGCTGTGTGTATTGGTTAACAGTGTTGTGGTTATAAACTTTCTCTCGCCGGCCAAAATGTGCGTGCAATTTGAGCCTTAGGCCGAATTTAGCATACGATTGAAAAAGCAATAAAAATAGGACTTCGAGTCATGCGAACACAACTGCAGCAGCCAAAATAAGAAATAAACAAATATTGGAGATAAAGAAGAACACGTCAAAAGAGAAACAGAATTAAAACAGGACGATGAGTAATCATTATCGGAAGAATTACGAGTTGATGTGAACAAAATTTCTTGATCGTGTATTGGGGTAATTATAAAAGGTTGCCATGGTTTTGTGTTCATAATTGATATTTGACTGAGAAGAGGCTGATTTGCCTAAGCGCCGTGCTTAATTGGAATAATTTAGTATCAAAAACAACTCTCTCATCTCTTTTCATATTTTTTTTTTGGATTCTAAAGATTTTTGTATTTGCGATAGATCTTTGATCGGATGACTTTGTAGTCTTTTTTCAAAGAAAAAAGATTTTGGTTGGAATTTCTTCGCACAGTTTATATTTAGATAAATCGAATCTTCTTCTTCTTCTTTAGCACTACAACAGTGGTTTTGTTTGGACTGAGAACATAAAACTTCCCCAGTTGCCTCTATCTTTTGCGTCATGCTAGTTCTACATCCTAAATGCAGACTGGTCGCTATGCATTTGGTTCTTCCATTGGAAGGCCCTATTGTTCACACGTGGGTCTCGAGTCGAAGGAGCGTTTGGATAGAGTATCACCTTCCATGCCAACGACATTGCCTAACCAGCGTATTCGTTGGATTTTGATGTGCTTAACTTTATCTATGCCGCCATAGAGATCGTAAAGTTCTTTTTCTGAAATCTTAGATAATCGTTGTTCACGCAGACGGCAGATCATGTGAAAAAGAGTCATTTTAAATGCTCAAATGCTTTTTCATCTCAGATCGTTATCGTCCATGTTTCGGCGCCGTATAATAGAACGGGAATAATGACCGACTTATAGAGCTTAATTTATGTTTAGTAGCACATATTGGCAAAGAGTTATTCTGCGCTTGATTTCCAAATGAATGCTGGTTCCGAGATATACAAAGTCCTCAACTTTTTGAAATGTATAGCCTACAGCGACGTAGTTCTCCCGTCTTGCGAACTAATGTTTGTATCTGACCTCCACGTATTTTGTCTTGCCCTCATTCACTACAAGACTCATTACTTTCGGCTCAAAGAACTCCTTCCAGATTTTGACGGAGCTGATGATTGTGTTCAACGTTATTCTGTACAACCACATGAGTTTCGCAGGGATAATTCCAGTCATTAGTATCTAAATAGATACGTTTGGGTTTAGAACTTAGCTGAATTCCCCTCTTTAGTTGAGGGGTAATTTATTCTAGTTGGACTTTTTTTTAACACTTTGTTTTCTCACAGTGTCCGTGTGTGATGAAAAAGGGGGATATTCCCAGAAGACATATTTTATTCTCAAAAATAGTTCGTGATTCCATGACCTGCAACATTTTTTTGGATTTTTGAAAAAATTTAATATTTATACAAGTTGGCACCTCTTCGCTAAAACTCTTATTGTCAAAAACATACACGCCGTTATTTAAGCCGATAATAAAATTTTATTGAACAAACAACAAAGTAGATATATCTGCGCTGCAAAAAAAAGAAGAATTACGTCGTCCCGCAAATGCAGCGCGCTGAGGCAAAAAAAGCAACGAAAAGAAAAAAACACTAAACAAGTTAAATTGATTTGTTGTTGCTGTTGCTGTTGCAACCACAATGAACACAACATAATTGGGGTCGGGAAGACCCCAAAAGAAAAGAGATACGCGCTGAAATGCATGCAAATTAATATGTATCGATAAGCGCATACAGAAGGGTATATATGCACAGATTATATATATAAAGGGTAATTCGTTTCGAAATTCCCAACACTTTTAAAGAAAAAACCATAGAAATTTCAATTTAATGGGAAATATTTATTATCATTAGAAAGCACATTTATTTTTGGAATATTATCTCTTTCAAATGTTGGCCGCCGCTATGTCTCAGATGATCCATCCGTTGAGTTCAATTTTCGATAACTCGTTTGAGCATTTCGACTGGTAACTGGCGAATGGCAGGCGTGCTGTTTGCTCTAAGGCCTGAATCGAATTGGAATTATCCCCATAGACTTTAGAATTCACATATCCTCACGGGAAAAAGTTTAAAGGTGTGATATCAACTGGCTCAAATCGTGAAATTATCGGCTCAACGAAGTGTTCTCTCAATAAGTCCATTGATTGATGCGATCTTCAGGCTGCTCTTCATCCTAAAAGCGGCGATTTTGCTTTTGAACATTGAGCCAGAAATGAGCCGTCGGATATACATGGAACTTTTCAAGAGACCCTAGAGTGAACCGCTGTCGCTTGGGAACGACTCACGCTTGACTTGTCAAACGAAAGCAATTGAGAAAGGTTTTAAGGGATCACCCATTATATATATATGTATGTGTGTGCGTGGTAAGCCATTGGAGTGTATAAGTAAGATAAATCGTAAGGGACTCGACGCGGCACGAACGACTGTCTTGCAATTGACAATTTAAGCAAGAATAATAACAGCAAATGTGGCAGGCAAGCGGACAAAAATAACGGCAGACAAAAAATGCAAGATTTAAATACAAAACTGCGCATGTGTGTGTGTATGCGCTTTATATATGTGTGTGGTGTACTTGCAAAGCGCTTGCAGGCGGTCGGCAAAGCGACGTTCGTGCCAACTAACCGACTCATCGCGGGCAACAGGAGTCGAAGGTTGCCAAATTTATGTAGCTGTGGCATGCAAYGCTTTTTTTTGTRGAATTCTGCTTYAGAATTTTTTATTTTATGTTTTCGTGCGATTCACCGGTTGATTTGGTTTATTTTATGCGTTGGAAATTTGCGTTAAATTTGGCAGTGAAACTGCCATACTTCGCCTGCGGCATAATGTTGCATGTTTTGGCGGGGCGAAGACGTCAATACGTAAGTGTGGTAGTAGCGCTGGCGGTGTAAGTGGTGTAGCGTTTGTGTGTTTGTGCTGTAATCGTGTCAGTTTTGGGTGCTAGCGCCAACACTTGCAACTGTTGCACGCAATTTTTTCACTTTCGCGCGCATCAATTTCGAATTATTTTGGCCGCGCTAACCTTTTTTTCGTTTTTAATTAAATAATCGGTTTATGAAAGGATTATGCAAGAAAGTGAAACTAATGATTTTTTTTCATTTGATGTTGCAATATGTCTATAAGAATTTCGGTAAAGCTTCACGAATCTTTAGCGTTTAATTAACACTCTTAACTGTTGCCTTCAACTGAGCATCGCTTTTGTTTTTCCACTTCACTTCAAATCGATTTTAGCGCGTTCAAACATTTTCGCTACTCATTAAATTTTCGTTTATGGCGATTGACATCGCGCGGCGGAATTTTAATGAAGCTTTAGCTTGTCATTTGACATCTTCTTCTGCGTGCCAACGCCGTCACACACACACACACGAAGAAAAACAAAAGTTAACAGCTTTGTTTTGTACATCGGCAGCAACACGCATTCTGGCATTTCTGCGCACCATACAAAGTTCGCCATGTCCATCTAAACGCCCATCATATACATACACGCATGCACACACTTTTCAATTCCGATTTTTGTTTGATTTGTCCGAGTAGGCAGCGAGCGTTTCGCCTAACACTGGCGCAACATAGTGTCACAACATTGAAAGTCAGTCAAAATCATTTCAACGCCTTGTCAATGCTTGTTTACACTCCATTCATCCGTTTCTTCGTGCATTCTGCGATGCGGTGGCATCTTGTAGCGCCTAACTGGATGTGTGCTGAAGCTAGCTGGATTAGTTCACCGATTATCGGATAAATTCGTTTTTATTTTCTAACTGAATTCAGATATGGCAACCAAACAGTAAAAGCATTGAATTCCGCAACTAGTCTCTGCTTTTGGCACACTACTGGCGAACTGAAGTCCAAATTTTAGTAAAAATATGTTTAATTGGAGTTCAGAATATTTAGAAGTCTACAGTCACTAGTTCTTTCAGTTTTATTTTCTTTTTTGAAGCCTTCCTTAAATTCGACAATATATGGTTTTATCTTAGAAAGAGCTTTTCATTAGTCAAGTCAATGCTTCGGAAGTGGAGAGAAGTTAGATTGTTATTAAGAAAAGTAGTATAAAATTTAAAAGCTAAAAAAATTTAGTTTGAATTCTACACTATTTCTCGCAAGATCGTAGGTTCAAATCTTAGTTGTCAAGTTCTCTAGTTTATTTGAAACAAAATTGTTCATCCTGAAAATGTATATGTAATTCAGAATCTAAGCTGAAACTTTACGATTCCTAAAGTTGCTGCAGCTTCCAAAATTGAAGAGAAAGGAGGGCCGCGTTGTGGCAAAAAAAAAGCAGCTGCTTTATGACGCGAACAGTTTGTCTGGCGATTTTTGTTTATTTTGTCAAAAGACTTATGGTGCATTGCCCTGAGTAAATTTATCACTTTTGAAAACCGAAAAAAGTCATAGCGAGCCAAATCTGGCGAATACGTTGGTTGAGTGATGACTCTCATGTCGTTTTTGTCTCAAAAGTCAGTAGCAATCATGTTAGAACGTGATTATGCATTTAGCTCTTTTGGGTCTAGTGTCGAAACGCTAAGTAACCAACATATTGACCAAAATGTTTTAAGCCGTACTAGTAGAGATGTTGGGAACGTTAGCCATCTTTCTGGCGCCAACAGAACGATTTTCACAAACTGTTTTATTTTTATTTTTACTATGTTCACGACTTCCATGAATATATTAAGGAGTTTATGGATTATAAAAAGTCGATTATTTAATTCTACAATATTTCTTGAATAATGTTCGAAATCTTCAAGTTAATCCTAGTAATACTTTCGAAGGTATAACCTTGAAAACTTGTGCGCTCGAGACTAGCTAGGCTAAGTGCGCCGTCTTTAAGCGTGTTTTTCTCGAAACTGTGGTTTTGAAGTCGGTTGGTAAGCTTTCCCGAAAACTACTTAACCGATCTTTATAAAATTTTACACAGGTCTTTGAGATACATTCTTTACAACTATCTGAAAATGATGTCTGGCAAAAATCCAATTTTCAGTTTTTACCCTACGTCCAAGTGCTAAATTAAGGTTTTAACAAAAATATGTATTTTTTGACTTTAAATGATCACGCAAGTAGTTATTCTACCAACGCCGTTGCATCTTTCTACCTAAGGTTGACAAAAAATTCTAATAAAATATATGAAAAGAATAAAATTGTTGAAAAAAGGCCGTTTTTTTACCAGAGGAAATTTTTTAAGGCACTAAATGCAATACTTTCAGACGTAGCTTTCTCAAATACGTCTTTATTGGTATACGGAGATCTACCTGGAAACGGATATAAAAATGATTATGACTGAAATTGTTCTAAGATTAAAAGCTACAAAGTAATCTTTTCCAGCTAACGACTACACTCCCATAGACAATTACTTAGATTGATAAAACAGCAAATAAACTTTATTATTATTTTTCCTTTAACTCTTGAGTCATATTCCATTTTATCTAAACGTTTCAGAGGAAAAAGAGTTTGAGAATAGTGCAGCACTTCTTGATTCACTGCTAAAACGAATGGTCATACATATTTAAAAAATATAAAATACTTTGAGCTGTTAAACGACACAACAGACTACATCATTCTTAACTGGGATTACAAATTGAGCCACAAAACTGTTGCAATTAATAACTTGAAAGCTTTGAGCTGCTCATGCTGCCACAATGTCATGACATTTACCTAAAAATCAATATATGGTATATACTTACTCATGTCATATATATTGCATGCATACTAGGGTGTGTCATACAAACAATTTTTTTTTCGTTTGGTACGCTGAAAAATAGGTTCTTAGGCAACTCGAAGAAAGTCTCTACAAGAGATATTTTTGTCGGTTAGTTGTAAGTGCGATGTGAGTTTTATAACTGATCATAAGAAAAGTTAGAAACATTTTACCCGCGCGGTAAAGGACATCACTGTTAATCACAAGTAAGCGCTCATATTTGTAGCGACTTTTTTAGTGGTGTCTAAATTTATTTTTCAGAGCACTAAGCGAAAAAATATTTAATTTTTTAAACCTACCCTAATTAATACTTACATATCTATGTATCATTTATATATATTATATTTGTGTTTCCCTGCTTCTTAGACACTCTGCTTGTCACTAGCGCGTTCACCTAGAAATCTAACAAATAATAAATGCATTTACAGTCATTTTGGGTCATCGTAAAGCAATCAACTAATCCGGCGTTTACAAAGCGCTTAACGGCACTGATATGTAATGCTTGACAACACCCCAACCTTTCAAAGCGGGTTGTTGCTGTTTTTTTTTCCAGCTTTTCTACTGCCGCATAGTCTTAAAATTGCGAAGCGATCATAAAAGCATAAATCCAAATTCGCAATGTGTCCGTATATAAATTTAACTGTATTATCAAACCCGTAAGTGGCAGTGTGTTTGTGTGCCTTTCAACAGAGTTCCGCTTGAATGCTCTTAGTGCGCTATATAGTTTTATTTATGAATTGTAAATGAGTCACAGTTTCATAAATTAAATACAAAACAAATAAATAATGAAATCTGTCGCAAGAAACACACATCAATTTTGAAAACGTGCGAATTATTGTGGGGATTATGGTGGCGTTATTGAAATTATTGATATAATGGAAATATAGTGTGGCAAATTTTTGGTATACATTTATGGTGCGTGTTGTCAATATTACAATCGTAATTTTTTATTTTGTTTTGTAGATATATTTTTTTTAAATTTTTGTTTATTTATTTTAGATTTTTACATTTTTGATTTTTAACTATTTTTGCTTACGTATGTATTTATATAGCATAAAAAATAGTGTTAAATTCCAATCAAGTTCTTTTTATTGAGATTTGCTTTCTCTGTCATCAACTAATAAAACCTCAATTAATAAAAATTTCCATATCTTCAACACAAGCCAAAAGAACAACCTAAATGTTTGAATTGCAAACAAAAGTTGAGCGTTAAAACCAATTCAATAAACTCATACTTTGAGTTCAACCTAAAAGACATATGACATCGAGGAGAAAAGTGTGCTCGTAAATGTTTTGTCCCCCTTATAATTGGCGCTACACGCTTAAACTTTAACAAAGATGTGAACTTTTGATGGAAGACACACACATAATTATAGCAGACATTAATATCCGTATTTATGAGTTTGGGTTCACATTCGCACTTCACTAATTGTCACACATCGGCTTTGTTCGCTGGCCCACACGATTTTGTATATTATTATTTAAATATACAATCAAAATTTAATGTATCATAAAAAAGCAACAATTCAGCAGTTTAATAATCGCTTAAGCCTGTTTTAGAATTGTGTGAAATATATTTTAGTGCCAACGGTTACTTTGATTGGAAAAGGAATGCTTGAAAGCAATAACAGATCAATTGAAAATCCCCGGTCTATCATAGTGAAATATATTTTTTGTGCAAAATTCGTTTTCTTCATTCATAGTGCCCTTCAAATGTGATTAACTGATTGTAGTGTAGTGTAGTAGGAAGGGTTTCCACTTCACTTTTCGATAACAGTTTTATTGTATGATTTGTGCTTTGCTTCAAAATAGGCCMCAGTTTCGGTGTTCACCACTTTATTCAACGAAAATTTCTTCTCAGTGAGCATCTTTGAGATCTAAGAATAGGAAATAGTTGCTGGGGACCACATCTGTAGAATATGGTAGATACGGAAGCATTTCGAAGCTCAATTCATTGATTTTTTTTTATTGTTTTCACAGACTTGTAACACGGTGCAATGGCTTAGTGCGGCCGTTTTTCGGTGATTTCGATTTTCATACGCTTCAATAAAGCTATGTTAGGATGGTAAGGATTGGCTAAGTTCTCATCGACGTCATATAACGTAAGAACCAATAAACGTGCTGTTTCAATGGCCGGATTAAAGGGAGAGGGGTATAGTCGAATAGGGTTAGTGAGACATGTGAAGAGGTGGTCGGAAGTTTGTTGTGTCCGACGTATTGTCTGATGTCGCCGACGTAGTTGATGTACCTAAAAGTCGATTCCGCTCCAAGCAAGTGACTGCAAGAATTATTTCTGCGAAAGCATCWCAGCATGAACTGCMTGGAGTGGAGTTCRTTATGCTCCTTAATTGGAAACATACGGGCCTCAGTATGCAGGTGTTCGATAGGAGACATCAAGAGTTATCCTGTCGTAGTCCGGAGTACAGTAATCTGACATGTCTKCAGCTTCCTCGAGTGCGTTTCATTGCATCGAGGTTTAGTGTTTTCAAAAGCTCTTTCGCAGCATATGTTCAGAAGTCTTTCTCTTTTTCTCTCTATCACTCTCTCGAGTACCAGATATATGAATTAACATATATTGTTAATTTCTCCTCTATAAAACTTACTTACTGCTTAATCCCGCACTAACTGTTCTGCAAAACTCTGAAAGGGTGTTTTCACATTGATTTTAAGGCCTTGCCTGTCTTCATAGTTTATCTGTGAACCAGTTTAATTATTTCTTTAGAAATGATGTACATACATATCATCACCTAAAAAGCAAAATAAGGTAACAGTACTTTTCATGAGTTTACAGGCGAAGAGAAAACAATATAATAGCAATCACTTCTATTGAAAAAAATAAGCAATAAAGAACTCAATTTCGATTTATTTGATGTTAAGTTGTTTTGCATTTTAGGATATTTGTTTCTATTGAATTTTATTTGAGAGGAATGCTTGATAATGTGTATCCATGCGCAGCTTACGTATAAACCCTTTTTAGAAAGCCCTTAGCACAGCGCGAGAAATTTAATGTTGAGTAATAATTTTTACAACTTTGTAACTTATGCAGTGCAGTTACAGTATATCTACAAAAATATATGAACGCTCCATTTTACATACATATATTTCTGACATTAAAATTTGCAAAATAAGCTTTCAGTCCTTCGATTCACTTCGTGAACAAAGACGAACAGAACCTACTGCCCCAGTACCTAGCAAAAACATAAGTACAATATTTAAAAGACATCTTACTCTTATAGTTATTTCATTAACATATAGCGCCATTACAATTCATAACACTCTCCATTTCTAAAGGCAAATGAGAGCGCATCAAATAAAATTGTAAGCAATTTATGGCCAAACATTGCAATAAAAAAGCATTGCAATAATCTGCGAGTATGAAATTTATAAAAAATAGTAAAATTGTTTAATAAAATTTCGAAAAGGCATTTAAAAAATTCAGTGCGTTTAATTAGTAACCATTACAGTTGCCATTGCTGCCATTTATCACTACCAAAAAGATTTGCGAACACCAGCAGGCGGCTATAACGGTTGCTAAGTTTGTGATTTCGATTAAAAGAAAAGCTATGTGCTGCTAAGCACGACAATTGCACTTACAGACGTCATAAGACCACACCTGCAGACATTGCTAAATTAAGAGTGGCAGGGAATAGAGTTGAGCATATATTTTGTTGAGCTCATGTGAATGTCCGCCACGAACATTAGTGCTGGCTCACACTGATCATCGATAGTGATTGGCGTGAAAACGCAGCTGCAAGGCAAGGTCAATCGAGAGACCTTGTTATGGTGTGCGGTTTGGCAAGATGACCACTAAGCCAAAGTTGATAGCGGGTGGTAAAGAAATCAATGTTTTAATGCATGAAATTACACCTGAAAGTGTAATCTAAACGTTACTTTGATTGAGTTCAGATAAATTTTATGAGAGTGTCCAATGAACGGTCTGCTAAGATCGACTCCAACCATGTCACTAGTGCCTTTTCAGACTCAGCTAAACTTAGTTTCTAAATGAAAACATGTCTAAATATTCGGAAATTCTCACGACTTTTGGTTTTATACGGGATCTTTTAGATCATAGTGAGGCCAAACTAAACTATGTTGGCTTTTTCTCTGCTCACATACCTGGGTGTGGGAAATGGGCCTTCTTTATGGATGTAACAAAGCTGGAGGAGAAGGTAGGTGGTTTGCTAAATTGTCAGGTGTTCATTATAAACTTGAGTTTAAAACTTCCTGACTATTGCAGAGCTTTCAAGCAGACCTCAATATTAATGTAGCGGTAGCTGTTCCGAGGTGGTGTTCTTCCGAGGTGGGGTTCTTCAGAGAAGTGACTATCTACCCAGTTGGCACGGCGGCGATACTAGTCATGGAGCTCAATAGCCGTGCGTTGAGGGCTGGTTAAAGAGTGCCATCGAGTCTTTCTGTGATAGCTTTGAGTCTTTCTGTGATAGTGGAATCGCAGGCAACTGTAAAGGTGATGAGCAGACCAGAAAGGGTACTCTTATTCCGCAGTGAGCTCTTTTCTCTCAGTAAGTCTAGCCTCTTCCTAGTTGTAGGAGTTCTAACCGGCTATTGCTTTATTGGTATATAAGCTTCAGTGAGCTGTCGTCGCCCTAGTTGGGGGCTTTTAAGAGGCCATTGGCTAATCGACGTTCATGCTGTAGGGTTGGAAAGCTTATTGGATGACAGCTGCAGTGAATATTTTTCGGGTGTGCTTTGAGGTTTCAAAAGTTTTCATAATGAAAGTAAAATTAAAATTAACTTTACTGTTTTGATGTCAGCTCGCTTTGCAAGAACGTCTCTGGTTGCAATAATAATAATAATAAATAATCGAGTTCATTAATGAGCGAATGTTCCATTATTTTGAAAATCTTAAATTACAAAATTACAATTTAATTATTTAGTATCTAAGTTTGACATACTTTTACTATAATTGTCTATACATTACCTATAAATTATTTATAAAYTCAAAAATTAACACTTGTAACTTAAATCACACACTTTTTTATTGGCTGTTTCGATGATATGAGTACGTTGGCGTTAATAACACCTAAAACTTAATAGACACATTAAATTTTTTTATTTTTAAAAGTTGGCATTAGTATCATATTAARCTATTCAAATGTTTATGATTTAAAATAAAATCGGCACAGAGTGCGAAAATAAAGTTTAAAATTACCAATACACTATATAAATTATAGCAGCAAATTGCAAATATTCGTACATATTACATAAAAAAGGTAATAAAATATAGGTATTTAATAATAAAACGCCGCGGGATGCCACAAAAATGCTTTGAATAAATAGTTGAGGCCATTTACTCCCACAACTCTTTTTTAGCAGTTGTGGAAATATGTACTACAGCAAGTGCAGATGAAATCAACTGGTRGTAAACCACTTCAYAAATGGAGTGARAAACAACTAGTCAACTGGCTTCCTCTTTTCATACAAACAACTGATATTATTTGGTTTTTGACATTCCCAAGTGACATCGCTTCGATCTAAGGGCTCTTCAATAGTTCCAAGAAGATGCAACGTTTTTGAGCCAAATTTTGTTCAGCAATGAGGGCCCTTTCTGGCACAAAAGATATGTAAGTAAGCAAAATTGTCGCATTTGGTAGGAAGGGAAATCTGAATAGATTCAAGAGCTGGCATTTAATTCAGAGAATATAATGGTTTGGTGCGGATTGTGGGCCTGGAATCATTGGACCATATTTATTCAACAATGATCGCGATGAGCACGTAACCGTTAATGGCAAGTGTATCGTTCCATGATAGACGACAATTTGATGCCTGAAATTGAAACTTGGCATTTGGTTGCAACAAGACGGTGCCACTTCCCACAAATAGCATCAGTCAACGGATTTTTGGAGAGAACACTTCGGTGAGCAGATAATTCCACATTTTGTGCCATTACATTTTTTCCTGTAGGGATTTGTAAAGCCGACAGTCTATGTGAACAATCCGCCAGTTATCAGTCGATGTGCTTGAACGAGTCATCGAAAATTGGACTCAACGGGTGGACCATCTAAGACGTCCT
>NW_017536208.1:394430-398026 GCF_001853355.1 Bactrocera latifrons | reverse complement strand
CAGGTGTGCACTTGACACAGTCACCCTGTGTGTTTAAGCTTTCTCATAGTGAATCACTGAAATCTCATGTGTCGTTCTCAAGTGTTGGAGATCTCCGTAACGTCGTTATGGAGAATTTTGCGAAAAATCTTGGCCTACTTCCTTACAAGATCAAGAACTGGAACCGTTTGACCACCAGGGTCGTGGTATGTTTGGGAATTGGGCTGAGCAACTACTTGGAAATGATCCGGATTTTCACCGAAAAATCATCGTCAGTGATGATGCTCATTTCTAGCTGAATGCCTTCGTCAATAAGCAAAATATGAGCATGAGCAATCACAGCATCCAAAAAATTACGGTTTGGTGCAGTTTATGGACCGGCGGCGTCTTTGGGCCGTACTTCCTCCGTGATGACGAAGACTGGTATGCCACCTTGAATGGGAATCACTGCCGCTTAGTGATAACCAAAAATTTCTGGCCCGAATTGTATGATATGGTCTTGGACAATATGTGGTTCCAACTGCATGGCGCTACAAGCCACACAGTATTTTGTGAACGTATTTTTGCACCAAATGGTCCAGCCAATGTGCCGCCTTGGTCGTGGATTGGACGTCTTTAGACTATTTCCTGTATTGCTTTATCAAGTCTATGGTCTATGGCAAAAATTCAACGACGATTGATGAACTTCGTATGAATATCGAACGTGATATTGCAGCAGTATCGGCCGATTTGTGCTCGAAAACCGTCGAAAATTGGGTTGAGCGTCTGGACTTCTGCAAATGTGCCCATGAGGGTAACGCAAAAGCAATCGAGTTTCGTACATTCTACATCGAATGTGCTTTCAGAGGAATAATCAAACAAAATACTATAATGGCATCGAATGTACTTTCACAGAATTAAAGAATTTCTTTGATAATCCGAACCGTTTTTGTTTTATTCAAAACTTTTGTAGCGGTCTTATTGAAAAATACGTTATAAATGAAGTTCCTCTAACTATCCATTATTTTTTGCAAAAAATTGCAAGTTTAATTTAGTATTACATACAATGTTGTGATTTAGATAAAATATCAGTCATTTTGTTTGATAAATTTTCATTTTAAAGCTAATTTCATAAAGAAACTCTCAAAGAAATCCTCGTTCTGCTTAGAAAGAAATCTGGGACAGTCGATTTTCACAATCATTCGCTACAGATAGGAGTGTATAGTAATCACTTAGTGCCGGGTTAAGTCTGCCTGGAGTTTCT
Organism: Bactrocera latifrons; assembly: GCF_001853355.1. NCBI lineage: Eukaryota > Metazoa > Arthropoda > Insecta > Diptera > Tephritidae > Bactrocera > Bactrocera latifrons. Next base: position 396,804 of record NW_017536208.1, on the reverse strand, counting down.
GGCGGGTCCTTATTGTTATCCATTGGGTCGTCAACAATAATTTCTTCATTTCGGTGAGATTTTAATTTGGCTCAACTTGAGCATATTTGTGTTTTTCTGCAAAACCTGTTCTCAAACGTCCGGTTTCTTCTCCTATGCTTCAGCTTCATCTTACAAAATGTGCTCGATTATTTGAGCTTCGTTCTCTTCTTCAAACACTTCAACTTTAACTCCTTTGTATCATATTTCCTCAAAATCCCTGGGGAGACAAATGCCAGGATATCAATTCAGTATATCTTTTCTCAGCTATTGAAGATTCATAAACTTCTTCAAAGAAGTTTAAGTTCTTTTCCAACTTCATTTTCTGCTTTGTCTTCTTCTATTGGTCCTGTTGTTTCTTGCTCAGTTTCGGATCTCTTTTTTTGCCTTAAGAAATGGAGCAATTGTATATGTATCCTGTGCGGCTGGAGACTTTATTCCTCGAATTTCACAATTCCAGCTAAATCGATCGGAAACTACTAAGAATCTTTACTTTGTGATCACTTATGTTCAAAGACAGCATTTTACCTTCCAAGGCACAAATGCAAATCGCAAGAAATTTGGAAACCAACAAAAATTCATTGAAGTTCCTTTGCTTTCGTCAAAAATATCGGTTGCGAGTGCCATTKCATTTGTAGTTGTCGCGACTTTTGACATTCGTTCTTTATGCGTGTGAGCAGCAACAATTTTTCCTCGCCACCAATACAATGCAAAACCGCAGCGACAGCCATTGCAACAGTTGCCACATTCAAGCGGTTTAGGCAAAAATAACAGCTATGACTATGATGTGCGGCAGCAGTAGCGTGTCCCCCACTGACAGACGATGKCAGGCAATGCAACAAATTTGTATGAAATTTATCATCACGCTGTTGCAAAGTGTTGGCGGTGTTGCAGGAGCAAAGTGCAAACAACTAAGCGATAATGCAACAAATGTGTTTATGCGAATTTAACTACTGAACGTGTGTTTGTGTTTGAGTGTGTGTGTGTTTTTTTGCATATAAATGTGAGTCAAGCTTTGTAGCCTGCCACCGTGTGCTKTTGTGCTGATGATGTTGCAGTTGATGCCCGAATGCTGTTGTGTCTATTGTTGCAACACGGTAGCCAAGTGTCATCATCGAGCGCAAAAGCATTTGTTGCAGGCGCAACAACATTGCGCACAAACAGCAAATGGGTATTAAAAGCGCCAAGCAGCAGCATCAACAACAACAGCCGGCAGGGAAAAGCAAAAGYCAACAGGCGGTGGCATCTCATTTGCGCCGGCTCTGACGACGCGGCGAGTTCATTTCAAATGTTGCGCATAAATTTAGCTGTTGAACCTGTTCGCTGCACAGCCGCCAGGAGTCAGCGTCATCAAATGCTCGCAGATGCAAAATCATACTGCCGTACTGCCATGTTTTTGGTGGTGTTRTTGGCTTGCCATAATGCTTTTCCTTGTTCATTTCCATAGAGTCATTTGCATAAGTTTGTCATTTTTTCGCACAAAAACAAATCGTCTCATCAAAGCGTCTACATCTGCATATGCACCAATGTGCAACCATTTCTTTGTGGCTTCTTCAACTTTTTTATGATGTAAATGGTTTTAGTCTCGTTCACGGTTCATTGTTGTTGTTTTTCAATTCAACATTCATACAAATATACTGTGGCATGGAATGCGTTGAGCGCTTTGCAATCGCAACAAGCGGTTTTTGCTTTCGGTTAGGTATTGGTAAAGTTCTGGATATTTATGTATATGTAGTTAAGTGAAAGCTCGATAAGCTTGAGAAGGCTCTATAGATAGCTTTCGAATGAATGGAGGACAGAAATAAGAAAATTATAACATTTCTAATGAAATCCTCACATYTTCAGCAAAAAATAATTGCTTCAATTTTCATATCCTGTGCAGGGTTTGCGATTCTAAAAAAAAAATTATCAGAGACCATAAAATGTGTATAAATAAATGGTCAGCATGATCAAACGACACGATTTAGGCATATTTATCTGTCGGTTTTTCAGATGCCGATATGAAATTTTGCACCTGTYCTTTTCTTACCAAGAAGCTGCTCATTTCTCGKWGCKGTTGTTATCAGWCRATTACAACATATAGCTGCCATACAAACTGAAAAATCAGAATAAACTGTTTATAAGGAAAGCCTTTTCGTTTGCGACAATATTTCCATGRTTTTTGGCATAGGTTAGGGTTAAAGCAAGAATCTAAAGAAATTAACAAATCATTCGACGAAAATYYCTTCCCAGCGAGCATTTTTTGGGATTTTAAGAACAGCATATAGACGTTGGGAGCCAGATCTTGAGAACACGGTGAAYGCGGAYGCAATTCGARGCCCAATTCATAGGTTGTTGTGATCGTTTAAACTGACGT
>NW_017536208.1:363483-394130 GCF_001853355.1 Bactrocera latifrons | reverse complement strand
AAATGTTCGTGAATGACATTATGTACAAGTTTAGTTGATATCTTCAGAGTGTCTGTTACCTCGAACAACTTCACTTTACGGTCATCCAGAATAATTTTTTTCACTTTTTTTGCAGCCAACATATTTTGGGCATCGGTACTTCATTCACCTCGTCTAAACTTGGCATACCAATCCATGATGGTTGAATTTCCGTGAACGTTGTACGGAAATTCGCATCAAGCCAAGTTTTTGCTTCAAMTGTATTTTTTCTCTTCAAAAAGCAATATTTTGTCAACATGCGAAACTCTTTTTAATCCATTTTTTTCACAATACCAAAAGTTGCATCACTCAACATATACCAGGTTGCTTAATAAGTTGTGTCGTTATCACTTTACGATTCAGCGATCGCAGAGTGTCTTCCTGAAGCACATGAAACCTAGTCGTTTTTTGCTGACTTCAAACGGAAAAATCAACAATCAATACAGTAGGCCCTTTCCAGCATGATTTCAAACCCTTAACTGTTACTATAGTGTCCTTACAACATTGTTGCTCATTGTGTTAACGATCGCAAGAATGAAATCAGAATTGACATGGCTACATACTGAACACTGCTGACTTCATTTTAATACTTTATAAAAATACTAAATAACTAGCTATTACACCTTTCACCAGATCTGGTGTTTTTTAGTAAATATTTTCCAGATTTCTGATTTGCATTATGTCGATAGGAGATTGTTTATGCAACCTGACCACATTTATTTGCTTAATTATAAAGCTAAATGAAGTTAAACTGAAATCAGGTGCCATTGTAGGAAAAATGGAACAATATACGAGATGTGTTCGATAAGTATGAAAAAAAAAAAAGAATTTTATGGACAAATATTATTCTTTAAAACTATTTTTTTTTTATGTTTTTTTTTTTTTTTATTTGTTCAATGGAATCACTTTAGATACATATATAGCTTTTATGTATACTTCCGTAGCGATAGCAAAACTGAGTCATTTCAAAATTTTCGGCTAGCTTCAAAATTGGTTGCGGTAACTAATTTTGTACTATTTTTTGAGAAAAATAAGTTTATGCCCTCAATAATGGTGGAATAAGAAGCAAACACTGACTTGTGCGTTTGAATTCATTTTCATGATTTTGCTGCCATTGGCCTTAATTATTAAAATATTTCGTCTTCAAACTTCGATTAATTTTTTAATGAAAAACAGAATGGGGTCCCAATTGTCTTTGGGAATTTTTGTGTCGATAGAACCTGAAAAAGTTGAGAACAGAGGATTGAAGTTTAATAAATTCCACTCTCAAAAAACAGGGTTTCTTGTAGAGTTTTTTACTTTTAAACTGAATTACTTTTTTCCAAGAAAATTTGCCTGTTATAAATCACATTGTACCCAAACACACATTGTMACCCTCGTAACAGCCATTTACAATAAATATTGCTGACGTACATTTACTTCTCTAATATTATTTGTATTAATTTTGCRTTTTTCAGTCAGTCGTGAGAACCTTGAAGAAGCGCACAATTAGTGTGACCAGCAAAAAGRCAATGCCAGCAGCGCGATGCGTAACTGTGCGGACGGCGCACTGTGACATTTGCATATTATGTGGTTTRTCTGTTAAGTTATTGACAACAAATTTAAAATATTCTTATTCATAAACGTATATATATATATTTGGACTTATGGTTTTTATGAATAGCGGCTTAAGCGATGCTATCGTGAGCTGTCAAATTGTGTGAATGCATTGAGAAATGTCAAAGTAGGTGAACTCGTATTTTATTCTAATTAACTGGGAATTTCAATAAAACTTTAATTTRCTTGTGAAGTGAGTGGTGTTCAAGCATTGCTATATTTTTATGAACAAAAACTAATGAGACTTTGTTTATAATTTTAAAATTCTTAATTTATTCTTCAAATCTAWGTTGTTCCCCTCAAAGCAATCCCACTTAACATCAATACACTTGTGCCAACATTTTTTCAATTCTGGAAACATTTGTTAAAGTCAATTTCTGAAAAAGCCTTCAATGYGCGTTTCCCTGGAGCGTTCGTTTGAGTTTGCTGAATAGCCAGTGGTTGCGGCACGATATTGATTGAAATTTTGYCGTTTCGTAAGCATAGCTCCAAAACTTATCGCTAGTAATAATACCTATTATAACATTCTGGTACTCGGAAGTATTGTTTCATAGCGTTAACGCGACGCAGCTTTTCAATAAAAAAAAAAAAAAAAATTTAGTGATCATGTTTTCATTTTCCTTACGCTCCAAATGGTTTCCGATATTACAACGATACTAGTAAAATCTCTGACTAATAATCTTAAGGAATGACTTGGCGCATTTTAGGTCGAGATCTTAAACTGAAAGCTTACAAAAAAAAGCTTGTGCAAGAAATGACCTTCCATATGTCGAGGTGGTTTTCGAGTCAAATTTTSTTTAACGTTGAGACTCACATCTAGCTCGATGGGTATATGAACAAGCAAAATTKCCGCATTTGGGATAATGAGCAACTTGAAGATATTCAAGAACTGCCATTTCAACATAACGGTTAGTTGTGGTTTGTAGGCTAGTGGAATTCTTATTCATATTTCTTCAAAAAATGATGTCAGTAAGAACATAACCGTCAATGGCGACCGTTATCGCGCCATGATAACCGATTCTTCTTCGCCTGAAATTGAAACTTGTGATCTCGTCCGCATTTGGTTTCAACAAGACGTTGCCAATTCCCACACATCTCACCAATTAGTAGATTTATTAAGCGAGCAGATAATTTTACGTTTTGGGCCGGTCGATTGACCACTAGGATTTTGTGATGTCACAATGTTAGACGGTTTTCTGTGGATATATGTGAAGTCTGAAGGGTATGGGGACAATTCCGCTTTGATTAGGGCCGGTCAGCGAAGATGGACCATCTTAGAGATAGCCGCGGTCAACATTTGAAAGAGATAATCTTCACAAAATAAACGTCAAGGAATGTGCTTTCGAATAGCATTAATTTAAATTTTATTTGAAGTTTCTGTGTTGGTTTTTCATTAACGAAAAAAAATAGAGAACTTCGAAATGGATAACCCTTTAGTTCAAAATTTGTTCAAGACAAATATTTTCTCAGTGAAGATCGCTGAAAACTATCACTCAAAGTTGAGATCGCATGAGATTTTATATGTTATTCTATTGGGTAAACACCGTTTCTTTAAGTTTTTCTTACTCCTTAATATTCGCATGGTACTCTAGTTGTATCTCAGCAGTGGCGTCAGGAGTTGAAGTTACATGTACATATACACAATAGAAACAAAAATAAATCTCTATTATATAAGAAGTCTCTTTTGCAATTATGTTTGCGAAAACTTTGGCCACATTTCTAACACAGCCTAAACTGAATAAAGGAATGGTGAAAACATCGCGAAATCTCTATTATTCAGGGTCGGATTGTTCTCATAATACTGGTAGTTTTAGCGACGCGTAGAGGGTAAAGGAAGCAACGCTCCCAGAGATCTGACASAGAGAGTTGTTTGTTGTGTTTTTTGTTTTTGAAGCATGAGTTGATAAACACTTTCTAGTGTTAGGCAAATTGTGATCTTATTTGCATCCACTAAGAGTCCTCCATAATAGTCGCAGAATTATCTAAGCTGTGGCTTATCGAAAGTAAGAGTGTGTGCATTATTAAGGAGAAATCTTTAGTATTTTCGATGAAATATTATATATTGGACTTGTGTTTTGAGTTTACCAGACAACGAAACATTGTCAGAGCGGAAATATTGCTCTGAAATATTTGCGGAATACGTAATTTGCGTCATGGCAGAGGTTGAAAAACAGCCTTCACTCTCAGTTGAAAAAGTATGAGTATCAATTTTCTCTCGATGCACAAGCTGGGTCGGAATCGTCAAACCCTTGCAAGGTTCTATTCAAACCTGAAAAACTATATAATTTTGGGTATTCGAAAACGGTTATATAAGCTAAAATAGAACACCCGCCATTTCATTGCTCGTTGAAAAACAGAACCGCCCAATCATATCACCATCGTATTGACAGGGAGTAGAAATAATTTTACTCGATACAAATAAAGCTATCGACACTGATGTGGAACAATACAGTTCATTGCCTGATTGCTAGTGCTTAAAAGTGATTACGAATCATATGGGAAGCCTAGTTTTAAGTACCGCATGCCACACAGCTAAACYAAATAAAATAATTCCGCCAGACAGTTTGCCATGTTTGGGGGTAAGGTGTGGCAAACGCATACCTATAAACAAGCACAATGATTTTAATGAGCTGTTAATGTTGTTGACACATTACGCTGGCAAGTGGCATGCAACTATTAATGACTTTGGCAACATATTGTACTTAAAATTGTTGCTGCTGCCGGCGTGTGTGTCTCGTAACAGCTTTTCGGGTTTATAAGCAACTAAAGGAGAAGCCGCCGCCGCCGCCCGGAGAAGTAAAACAAAAAAAAAAAAAAAAANAAAAAAAAAAAAAAAAAAAAAAAAAAAAAAAAAAAAAAAAAAAAAAAAAAAAAAAAAAAAAAAAAAAAAAATACACTAAGAGAAGTAAATAATGGCAACAAAAACAAAACAAAAGCTAAACAATGCGTCTTAAAGACCATTTTACGAGCAACAACTCATGCCGCAGAAYATTACCTTTTGTTATTTGTTGTTGTTGTTCAAATTCGAAATATTTCCTTGTTTTGAAAAGAGTTTTTCATTTTATTTTTGTAGAATTTTTAGTTCCATTAAATTGCCAATAAAAGTGTGAAGTTGCAACATTGACGCCGGCAACATATTGAAGTGCCACATTGTTGCGGGCGTGTGCTCGAGATGGTAGCAGCAATTTGAGCATTTCAAGCACTTTAATCGTCCAGACAAAAGGCGCGGGCCGCCAATTGGCAACGCAAACGTTGCGGCTTATGGTGTTGCAAGCGCTGCAAGCACTTGTTGCACTCTTCGGTTGCACAGTAATCACATAGCCAAGTGAATAAAATCAATTCGATGCAAGCGCTGCGGAGAGCAAAAACAATATCAGCGCTAATTTGAAATTTRCATTTTAATTGCTTGCGGCGGTGCATAAATGTGCAACGCGCGGTAGGCGGTCCTTTCTGGCTGGTGCATTCATAAAGTGATTTGCGGATCATTTTCCTAACAAATTATTACCCGCTTTGAAAATTGTCGCTTTGTTGCTGAAAAGCGCTAAATATTTGTATTCGAGTTGTAGATTTGCAGTTACTTGTCGGCGGCAGCAATGTACTTGCCACCAAATGTTGCTAAATGCTTCAACTTTATTCTTTGCTGAATATTTTGCGGGCTATACAATGAGATATTCATTAATGTACAATTATTTGAACTGGAATATTGGCTAAATCATTGATTTTCTAATAGAGTCCACATTCCCAGTCAGTCTCCTATAAGATCTAGTAAAAAATAGTTAGGATGATGCATTTCTGCTCAAATATGCACCGTTGTTTTGTTAGATAACTTTTTGCCTGTTTGAGTATCCTTTCATTGAGTCACTGCTAGAGACACCCTCATCTCTATTAAGAGTRATTGGGATAGTACATTTTCCCAAGATTGAACGCGATTTTGCAGAAATCACTCGCCATTGAAGGGAAGTTACCTGTTTCACTTGGTGCCACGTCCATACTATGAGGTGGATGCATAAGCACTTCTAAATAAAGTTTTCGAGTTTATGCCACAGTATTTGACTTGGTAATGTCCGAAATAATGCAGTTCCTCTCTAATTGATGGTTCCAATTCGCTCCTTGCACCGGCCTTGCCGGAGTTGCCAACGTTAAAGGAAACACTGTCCGAAGAAGAYGTTATGTCGACCTGACGGTGACCTGAACTGGTTGGTGAAGAACATCAGGTAAACCCTACCAAGTACAGACTCGAGAAATGTGTACGATCCTGTTTCTATATCCACAACTCTGACATCAATTTCTGGAATGTGGCCACGATGGAATATCTCCACAGACTCGAACTCAATTCCGTGTTTTTGTTCTGCCAGCATCTTAAGTATCGACTACGTGGAAGTTCCAGCCACCAGGGCTCTTGAAGCCTTCTCGTCGACGGCCTAACTTCACGATCCATGCTCCTGCCATAGCTGAAAATGTGCGTGAATTATCATTTGAGTGGATGGTAGCTCGAGTATTAATCCTAACGTTGTCAGTTTCATTCCAGAGGCCAATCGTAGTGCCTAATCCAACCCTCTTCCTTTTACAAATCTTCTTTTTCAATGGCATAGCCATCGCTTACGCGGTTATAGTCGATTGATGTGACGCTAATTCGAGAYACCAAGTCCAGACAGGTCTCTCCTCACCAAATCTCTCCAATGGAGTGGAGGTCGTCYTCTTMTTGAGCTATAGTGATGTCAGCCTTCACTCAAACGACGTCATCAATCAGCACAGCAGCGGCACCTTCCAAGTGCATGCCCTTAAATCGTAATTTTTAATACGATTGCAAAGATCGTCATAAAAAGACCTTATCCGAGACTGCTTTCTTATTTTCATTGGAAGGGTTTTTTTTACTTGGCGGGTCCCAAACTCAGTACAAAACCCTGGGAAGGCGATGTTTTACCTTCTCATTTTAGTTCGCCTTCGAAGGATGGCTATTAGAGAAAGGCTATCCAGAGGAAGGCTTTGGTCTTAGATCGAAAGTCGTGAGCTGCCTGAGCCATATGTAAAATAATCCCAAGGGAATGCTGCTCAGAAAGCTTTCCTCACATGTGTGCACTTTTACTCATGGTTCCACCCAATACGAACTAGAGACCCTTTATAGCGTAGATAGACGATATTAGGAAGTATCTGGAATTTCAGACACTGAACTTTTGCCCTGATCAAATTTCCATAAAATGCCAGGACATTGTGCGGTGGGATCATTAAAATTCAAAGCAAATGACTTTCGTCTGCAGCAAAGGGCGGAGCGATGTTATTAGACTGCTCTAAAGGGTGAACAGCAGGCAGATTGTTACTTAGCTAGACAAGAACAAATTATCTGAAACTTTTTGGAATTAAAATATAGATGTAATAAAAAAGATATTATCCTGTGAAATCATATTTGGAAAGCACTTCTAATTTAGCGCTTATTTCAGCAAAAAATATTAACGAAAAGAAAGTTTTTCTTCGGAGACGAACAGATCAAATAAAGCAGCACCTTTAAGACATGTGTTCACCAGCCTTTCTATTTCACCGGCACATGCTGTTATAATAAATAAATTTACAGACAAAAGCCATAACTTTTATTAGGATAATAAGGCACAGCACAGAAGAGACAGCTATAACTTCCACACAAAAATAGATWAAAAAAATASTAATAAAATTAAAATATCTCCTGAGCCGTTCAATCAGTGCTCACCTTATTGCCTTCGACATCCGTTATTAAATTTAGTGTTAATAAGTTTTATTGCGTCAATAAAAATAAAAGCGTAAATAAAYAAAAGCACACAAAAAGGACAAAACAAATAAGAAATCTATGGTAGAACAGCGGATGACACTCGCACACAACACACACACAAACACACACATACATGCAGGTAGAGATCCATGTGCACTTGTCTGTGCCTGTGACGGTGGAATTGATGCAATGCGACAGCGCAGCACGGCAATAATTTCCGCTTGGAGTGCGAGTTCGTTGCTCAAGTCTTTTTTTGTAGGTACATAAATTGTATGGGTCTTTTGAAAGCGAGCAGACAGCCTAGCAGTTAGCAATGCAATAATAGCGTATAACCTAAGCCACTAAATGGCTGCTAAGTGCAATTTAACGGTCATTAAATTCGACAGCATAAACGGCAAAGGCAAAAAAATAAATATACAAAACTACAAACAACGACAACAAAAAAATGACGCTGGCGAAAAATTCAAATAAATGCATACAAAATTGTGAGTACTAAACTGAACGAGTCATAACTGACCGAACAGCCGAGCATAACAGCGGCAACGGCGTTGGCAATAAATGCTGTAATATTGAAACAATGTGAATATCCAAACGACAGCGCGACACACACACACACACATGCACACATATTCAACTAAGCGCAAGTGTGTGTGAGTAGGCAGACAAGTTGTYCACAGTGTCGCTCTGCGAATCGAAATGGGCGCAGCCGCAACACCTCACAGAGTCGAGCCCCGCTGCCTTTGACACTTGCTCGTGTGGCATGAAGTGCCGATATGCGAATGGTGGCCAAACCCTTGCGAAATCAACACCAGCGCACGCATATATATACAAGTGTGTGTCACTCTGCCAGCTTGCCCCTCAGTCGCTGCACACGCAGYCAGTCAGCCAGTCGGCCAATCAGCGTGCTGGCGAGTCAGCAGTCAGCATTTGGCTGTTAGGTCTGGTAAACGCTGCTTTTTGGTGACATTTTGTCTGGTGGAGCAGTAAAATTTGTACAACGGCAGTTGTTGTTGTTCATTGTTGCGTTTATTGCTGTTATTGTTGCTGATTGTTTGGCTGCGCTTGTTTGAAGAAGTCGATAAAGGTAAACAAAAGCAGCAAATGTCGTTGAAATGTCGCTCACATGCATGTGTGTAGCTGTGTAACATATAATTGTCTCAAAAATATTTCGTGTCACCTAAGCGCAGTCATGTATGGTCGTAAATGTCAAAGTCACAAGATTGATTGGCCAGATTGTGTGCTTTACTACATCATATACGCAAAGACATACATTTACACATACTTTTACTAATACATACTTATGCTTATGAGTTTTTTTATTGCGTCAAATCAGCTCAAATGCCAATAACGTTGGTTTGTAGTAACAAATATTGTGATTTTCGTCTGTTTTCGTGGAGTTATTATTTTATTGTTTCTTTGTGTCTTTAAACTGATTAAATAAAAAGTATTGTTAAACTCATTTTCAAAACAATTTGGGCTATAAATCAGGTGTACTGTAATGCAAAACTGTGGCTAATATTTTGAGAAGCGAATAACTGTTTGCTTGTAGGGCACATGAAAGGGCTCTATTTATGCCAGTATGCTATCATTGTTACCAATCAAGCATATTTGTGATTACGCAATATATTTAAGTTGAGAMAATTTTGTTATGCGCTTTATGCGCCTATTTATTTTAAGTCAGCTCCGATCTATTCACTTGAAAATTGTAAAAAAATAAATCTCGGAGTATTTTTCTTGTAAAACTTCCCATATGAAAAAGATTTATGCAGTTTCGTCATTGCGTCAGCCTGCAGTTTAAACAACAAAAAACYTGTTTTTATGATTTTAGATATTTTTTGCGGAGATCGATACTCACGACATGCTGTCTGATAGTCACATGCAAAAAGTCCTCACCTTTGGTATTCACAGCGCACCGGCACGATATCGTGAAATCTAATATACTTAAATAAGCTCTAAAGCTGCTAAGCCCTAAGGCTAAATATTTATCTGATAAGAAAAGGCTTTGGGTAGGTAAAATGAGATTTTAAAAAATTATTGAAACACAAACATTCAAACAAACATTTAGCATCTAGAGCTTTTGAAAGCTTTACAATCACTATTATGGTACTCACAGCTTTGTAAAGTTTTCCATCAGGAACGTCATCTCATATAGTGTTAAACTTACCTGAATAATAATTTTAGCGAACATGTGCTATACAAGTGTGTACAAAATGCAGAGGGGAAGAAGAACTTTTAGCAGAAATTTTAAAAAAATTTGCTTCAGATCTAACGCAATGAGTCATAAAAGTTTTTTATTAAAAAAAGATATTGCTTTATAGGAGTCTCTGGAAACATAGGACGTATCACTATTCTACTATAGAAGCCAGCGTAACTGAAAACAGTAAGTTGAGTAGTGTGTTGGTTGAAAAAATTTTCTGTTTTCGAATATAACAATCAATGGAAAAATCCACGGCCTTTCATATTAAATCACTTTTTTTTTTGATAAAACTCGATTTATTTTTTTTTATTAAATATAGTATGCTTCAAGAGTAGTGCTCTGATTTTAGGGACACCCAAACATTGCGATAACATTAGTACATGTGAATCGCTTCAAATGGTTGTTACTTTGAAGGCGATAAGATAAATTTGGATGACGATTGAAAAATTTTCGATTTATTTATAAATTCCGGTTACTTGCTGGACAGAATGTATAATTTACAAGGTCTGGAACGAAGAATTTTTATTGTTCAATTACAAGTATGTATAAAAAAGGGGTTGAGAAATCTTCACCGAAATTTGCATTTTTTTTTTGTTTTTTTTTGTAAAGACGTCTGCCAAAAATACTGTTTTCATTTTTTTGTGTTTTCTTTGTCCAATATTCCTTAAACACGTATTTCTCTTTTCATTTTTGATTTCCCTTTGAGAAATTCTATCGTCAACGTGGACACACGTTTTCTTCAAGGAACTGCTAAAAATTTCCTTATAACAATTTTCCTTTGAAGGCGTAAGAAACCTTTGTAAAACATGTAGCTTTCCAATGATAAAAATTTTGATTAAAGTATTTCAGTCTTTATATGAAGAAATGGACCGTTTTTTGCTAGAGGAAATGCATGTAAACCCTTTAATGGAATTTGAATACTGGGTAAAATAATGGGTGTGGTTCTGTAGCATATGTCAAGGACTTATATCTTGATAAATCTCAGGTACTTCAAACTTTAAAATAATTTTAAAAATTAAAGCCATTAATTCCTAACTACGATCCTTAAATCATCTCATCATCTTGGCATGTCAAASCAATAACATTAAAATTAATATAATTGCCATGTGTTATCTCACTATWATTATTGCCAGAGCAATTTCGATATTCAATGAAAAACTTATTAATAAATATTTGCTGAGGCTATAAAACAGGCGTTTTTAAATGACACTTAATTTGTCATTTTTGCTGTTTGTAATTTACACTGTAATAAATTTGCCATTTAAATTACAGCGCGCAGTAGGCTCATCATTACAACTGTATGCATCGTTTTATGGAATTTTATATGCAAACGAGTGTRCGTATGTGTGTGTGTGMTATGAAAAAAATATTGGGCAATTAGCTTGTATTTTTTACTGCTGCTCACTTGAATTTCGTGTATAATTGCCGAAAGCTGCCAGCGGCGCCGCTGTGAAGGTTTTGCTGGGCAGCTSGATGCTGGATCCACCTAAACGTGTGCCTGGATATTTAAATATGAGCAAAAGTATGAAAGTTTGTAAAGTGGGTACAAAAAGTACGAGCCATTTCTTAGGAGGGCCAAGCARCTGGTTAATTACACATATTGAAATATATTCGTATATTTGTAAATATGCAATTTTCATGCCTTAAATATGTATGTATGCGTGTGTTTTTGCGAAATGTGTATTTTTTGTGTGTTTTTTTTTTATTTGTCGGTTAGCTTGGCGCTGCTTGGCCATTTGCCGCTTGATCTACGCATTTCGGCGGGGTAATTGAGAAATTAAAAACATTTATGGTTTATTTGATGAAGATTATTACTTTTAATGTGCTTTGCGGTCCTTTTCGAAAAATCCACATACAGCGATATATTTCTATACGAGTATATGAGGTGCGTTGAAAAAATAACAGGATTTCTCGTTTTTTGAAAAAAATATTTATTGTTTCGTTTACTTTGATCTCGTTGCCTTTAAAATAGTTCCTTTTGGATWTTATGCACTTATGCCAGCGATTCTTTCATTCGTCAAAGTCCTTCTCAAAATTTTGTGTTTGGGATAGCTTTTAGCTATTTCATAATTAGTCGGAGCCCCATCTGTACAGARAGCTTATGTCAGCAATAACAGGATRAGTAGAAGATCATGAAGATTTTGCTTYAATTTATAAATGTCTGTCCACATTACTTTATGTTGGAACATCAAATTTCTCGAATTTTAACTCATTGACTCCTTAAAATGTAAACGAAAGGGTCAGTGACTCTAAAAGTAAACAAAGGTTGGTGACTTGGCTAAATGTAGACAATGGTTGTGGKCTTAGTAAATGTAAGCAAAATGTCCATTGACCTCATAAAAAGAAATCAAAGGGGTCATTGACCTCATAAAATGTAAAAAAAAAAACGTTCATTGACCCCATAAAATGTATAAAAAAGTTGGTGATTTGGCTATATGTGTTATAGACTTAGCTTAATGTAAATAGCAAAATCATTGACTTCATAAAGTGTAAACACTCACTGAGAGCTATTTTCCAATAAAAAGCGGATTTGCGTGAGCAAATGAAATTAGTCAAAATTGAAGTCTAGGAAAAAGGTTCTATATTTATTGTTAGGTAACTTAAATTCATGACTGCATATATTAATTTTAAACTAATTTAATTTAGAGTACTAGAAAATTGGTACTGAGTAGAGGTACAGCTTTCTCGTCTAACACTTGATACAGTAAACGATAGGCAGCTTACTCGATACTTCCTCCTCGCTGACGATGCTCATAAACCAATATCTTCCGAGATTAGCAGTTTCATATGRTCATATGTACACATGTTTCTTTTAGTGTAAGAAAAAATAATATTTCTGCTCTGAACTTAAGGATACTTAACATCCCATTAAGAATGATTTGATTGCCGGTGTCGCTAATAGTGCTAGCTATAAGAATGCAATTGAACCCTATGAGTTTGCTTTTTTGTGCGGAGTCAACAAGCACTGATATTTAGAATAGAATATATTAACGTGACAGGCCTCGGAAGCTGTAAACGTGGGTATCGTTGAAGCCATTCCCTTAGTAAAATTATGTTTCCAAATAATTTTGAAAAAAATTAAAAAACAAAAAAATGCTTGTAGCCCACCCTTTATTACACCTTTAAGTCCATTCAAATACAATGCATTTCTTACTTCTGCAATTCCAGCGTAATGCGCGTTAAAATAGCGTACGCTTCAGTAATTTAGTTGACCTAATTATATACCAAAAGCCGAACTATTTTTTTCCTTTATGCGAGCTTATTATAGAATAAACAAAGACTCGGTGTCGGCTGTTTGGAATTACAAAACAATAATGAAATCAATCAGCTTATGATATGGTAATTTATAGGGGCACAAATATTCGGTATTTATTGTAATTGAAAATTAATTTAAATTGAATTGAAATTTTTTATGAAAGAGAACCAAAGAAAAGCGGACCACCTGCAAACATAGTATTTGTTGTTGCAAGGCGMATTCTTTCAATTATCTACAAGCGATGGGTGTTACATGGGTATGCATGTTATATATACAAATGTACGAAGGTGTGTAAACTAAATTAATCTTTTTTGTTGAACAAAGCCTACAATGATGATAAAAGAGCCGACAAAAATATTTGAGACCCAAAAAGCGCTGAACTAGACCTTGCTGTGTTCGACACATGTAGGTGAAGTGAGCTGGTGAGTATCGTTTTTTCTTTAGCGTATTATGTTGCTGTTGTTGTTTTACTTATTGTTTCTATTAATCTAAGGTTGAGCTGCGTATTTGCTCTCTTTCAAAGCTGGCCTAGCAGCTAGGTATTGCTCTTTTTTGTTTTTTTTCACAGCTTTTTTTTGTTTGTGTTGTTGTTTACGGCTATGTTTCTATTACTTATTTAATCATAAGCCGTTGATATTTCAATGGCCATCAATCATGAATGGAATGAATTCAGAGGAATGACGATAGCGAGCAGGCCAAATACGAAGGCTACTACTGCAAGGCCAGGAGCAGCTGAAGTTAGTGGATAGCGGAGCTGGCAATAATGAAAATCGATAAGTGCAACATCAAATGCCGCCAACTGCGCACTAACGCAGACAAGTACTAGAGTCGCAAATTAACTGTTATGCCACGAATTTATTAAGGAAGCTGCAGCAAGTGCGGCATGACTCTAGAGAAAAACAAAAAAGAAAAAAAAAAAAAAAAAACAATATTGCAATGTTATAAATGTAAAGAAGCTATTGACTGCTCAGCAGTAGTAACGGTGCACTGAAGGTTGTCAGCGCTTTTGGTCGCGTCTCGACGCGTACAAAGTGAGTGCAACAACRACTGTGCAACATTGCAACAATACAACAACAAAGTGAATAGCGTTTAAAGCGCTCAAAGTAATAACAACAGCASCAGCAATAGTTACAACAATAACAACATACATTTGCCTCAGCAACAACAATTATCTAGTCAACAGTCAATCTAGTTGAACTTGTGCGCTCGCGATCACACAAATCAATCGATCACGTTTAGTGCCAACCGAATGAGAGCATGCAAAAATAATGCCAATAAAAATATGAAATGAAAAGCGGAATAAGAAAAGTGGGTAATAATTGAAAAAGTGCAGAGAAGCAACGAATTGTGGCAAGAAGCCATGCGGTCGCTGGCGCACAGTGAAGAAGGATTAAATTTGATGAGTAAATTTTCGGTTTTAGAAGACAGACAGGTTTTTGAGATTGGACCATTGGCCTTCAAGAGATACTGATTTCGCTAATATGTTTACTTTTATATAAGTTGAATGAATAGCAGATTCCATAATCCTTACTGAAATCTGGAGCCTTAACCCATGTGGTAATATTTTCAACCAAATTCATGCCAAACAAAAAAAAAAAAAAAAAAACATAAAAAATGCTTATCGTTCAGTTAGTATCTCAGCTAAATGCTAGAGCGATCCTGAGTATATATACAGCTTCGACAAATAAGAAGCTCTTTGGTGAGGAAATTACGCATGCATTCAGAGGGATACCTCAAAAACTTAGTCAGTACTTTGCGTATGTACTGACAGAGGGACTAAAAAGGGGTTTTATTGGATCTCCGTCATTTCCTTTTGGCTAAAACAAACTTCGTGGCAAAACTTAATCAACTTCGTTCATTCTTTAAAAACACAAATCCACTGAAATTGTGAATATAGCGCACAGTATAATCACCGAGAATACTTTCCTTGCAGCACGAGTCGCAACGAGTCACAATAAATGCATGACTCGCGTTCAATTGCAAGTCAAATATAAGAACAAAAACAAAAACGCAAATACATATTTACACGAAGCAATAAAAACAATACAGCGAGGTATAATGCTAAAGAGCGGTTGTCGGCTGGCGGCTGGCGGCTAGTGGACGAATGTTTTAAACGCGGCTGGTGGCAAGCTGCCGCTTTCATTGATTGATCACTTGCAACAGTTAGCAAGCAGACAGATTGCCGCGGATAGAGTGCGCCGATAGACGCGGTCGATTGCCGTGCTTATTGCTATTTATGATCTTGATCTATGGATTGAGGACAAAAGCAGAGCACAGAGCGCCACGAGAAGMCAAGCAAAAGCAGAAAAGAAATTTATGAGATGACAGAAAATGTGTAGAATACAAGCCTGTGTAGACAAAGCAGAATACGGAAAGTGCGGTGGAAAAAATTAATCACATTTGGCGCGCGTCGATCAGTGATGGTCAGCGCAGAGGAATGCTTGCTGCTAAGCGATATGACCACAAAGAGTGTGTGGATGAAATGTAAATTTTTCAGCAGTTTTAGGCATTCTTCAGTTTGGATTATATATATATACATATATATGTATGRTTTGAAAARTAAGTTTGTTTTTGGCACTTGATATTATAGTGTGGGCACCATAAATTGTGAAAAAGCATATGCCTGTTCGACCACTAAAGCGTGCTGCTATGCACCTATTGTTCGTGGCTTTTTCGGCATAATCAAAAAAAGTTGCTCCTTTGCTACTTATTTCTGCTTGGTAAGCT
Source organism: Bactrocera latifrons (assembly GCF_001853355.1). NCBI lineage: Eukaryota > Metazoa > Arthropoda > Insecta > Diptera > Tephritidae > Bactrocera > Bactrocera latifrons. The sequence goes on along the minus strand of NW_017536208.1, from coordinate 378,596 downwards.
AGCAATTTTTGGTGTTAGCCTGCTACCTTGATCTTGAGCTTGCTTTGCTAACTCATCAAATATGCAAGTAGCACATCGTTAGCTTATTACAGTTTGCAAAGCTAATAACGTTGTAATCTAACTGGTAATCATCACAAGTGGTACATTTGTGCTTATGCAAATCGGTAAGTATGAGTATAGTGTATCTGTCGCTTACAGCTGCGGTGGAGTAAAAGTGTTGGGTGCAAATGGGGCTCCATTTTGGATTTTGGAATCTATGAAARAATTTTCGTTTAATTTTATGTTTCACTTTTTTTATTTCTACAAAAAGCATAGTGCCTTCCCCCGTTGGTCTAGTCCATATGATATCAGCCTCTTATCCTTAGCACCAATGTGTATTTTTCAGAAACTAAATGCTTGGACAAATGTAGCAAACACGTTCTAGCCCTCAAGCTCATGATACTTACTCATAAGTTGTTTAATTTACTGCTTTGAGTTTTCTTTCTTTGTTTTTTGAATTTAAATGACTACACCCAATCCCATAGATCTACTATAAAATCAAAGTTTCGTATAATCTGTACCATTTCGCTCTAGAAATAAGACCGGTACACAAATTTTTTATGATTTTAATTTATGTTAGTGAACCCTAATAAATTATATGTAATAATTTTGTTTCACGTTCAGCTTTGTGACAGCCACACTTTTTGTGTGTAATTTGAATTTTTATACGGGTATTTTTCTCTTGCAACCTTTTGTCATAGAGTATATTTGTTCACCTAAAGGTTGTGCGTATTACCAAAAACTAAGCGAGATAGATATCAGGTTATGTATATATAAATAATCAGGGTGACGATGAAAGTTGAAATCCGAGTGACCGTTTGTCTGTGAATCCGTCCGTCTATTCGCTAAAGCTTTAACTTGAGTAAAAATTGAAATTGATGTATATCGTTGAACTTGGTATGTGAGTTCCTTAGTATAAAAAAAAAAAAAAACAATACGACCTCGTATATAAGCGTAATTGGACCAGTGCCACGCCCACAAATCACCATTACCCGAAATTTTTAAATGCCATAACAAAGCATTAAATAAAGATATAGACTCTTATCGGTAAAATATTTTGAAAAAGTGGGATTGGCACTGCCCTTTAATGTAGTTAACTCCCAAGCTACTATAACYACAATGATCAAATTTACCCAGCTCAAATATTATGAAAACTCCTACCGAAAATGAAATGGGAAGATAACCTCGCTCATTTTCCATATAACGGTATTGTTAAAAACGACTAAAACCGCAATGAATCAATAAGAGCCGGTTTGAAAATTCGGCCCCGCCCACTTTTTGGTGAATCTCCTATTTCGGGACCAAATTAACCGATTTAGMCAAAATTTAGTATACGATATTCTTTTCATATTCCTATTCGCAGAACAAAAATGGGCTTAATCGGAGTACAACCACGCCTACTTCCCACATAGCACAATTYCAAATTCCACTTGATTCTTTCACTTTCCAATACACAAATTAATCGCATTTAATATAAGGCGATGAAACTTGGATGAAAAAAAAAATATTATTGAAATTCAACCAAAAATTTCCAAGCCCCTAGATACCGATTATTTCGACCCTGTACTTATAATTGACTTTTGTTACAATTAATTGAAAATCTGGGATAATCCTTCTCTGACAATGGTAAGTCTGTAGGTTGAAAATGGGCTGAATCAGGCCAATACTTCCCTTAGCCCCCATACACCTACTTCATATAGAGATTTTCGAACTTCCGAGTGGCTTTCWATCGCATATATCAGCAAATATGTGAGTTATCTCAAAACAGTGTATCTTTGTACTTAAAATAKATAAATTTGAGCGAAAACCTGACCTAGGCTCTATATAAGTAATATCAGGATTTTCGAACATACGGCTGACTTTACTCTAAGTGATTGGTTTTTTACTATGTGACATATTCGTAATATGTGGTATTGAAAAAAAATAGATAAAATCGGGTCGATACTACTTTAACTTTCTTATATATTGCGATTTTTGGTTTTCTAACAAGCTTACGAGTATGTATATGAAATTGTTTGAATTTCGATCCTCCGGTTAACGTTTTGCACTTTTAGATATTTCCCTGATACTGGCATTCTTGCAAGTTGTAAGAGTATAAAAATTCGGTAGTACTTGCTAAAACTAACTTCAGTCGTATATTTTATAACTATTGCATTCGCCTAACTCATACCATCTCGACCGAGAAATATTTGTCCAAAATATTTAGAAAACTTTAAATATGTCCTAAAAAATACATACGCTGAGCTCTAATTTGGATTTCTTTCCGGTAAATTTGGATTTTGGAAGTGACAAACAAATCAAGAGGTTCCATGAATAACCTTATATGTGGGGGACTCAAAAACTACTATATTATGGGCCACAAATTTTGAAAAAAAAAAAATCGTACAATTTCAAAACAATCAAGAGTAGTTTTTTGTTTGCTAATTTCTAAAATTGCTGTTATTTTATTCTGTCACACAAAGTGTTCCCATAAGCAATAATTTCTCTAAATACAGCTGATGTTTGTATTTTTCAAAAAATTATATATTTTGATAACGCAAGACTCCTGACGTGTAATTTTTTTCACTCACATATCATTGTTTAGTACATTCAAAATTCAAGTGTCATCTATCATGATCTCTTTCTTCGGGAATTTTATGTAACATCTTGGCTAGTCTTAATACGTCCTTTTGTATCTTTTTATCTGTCACAAAGTATCGTTATTCCAGTTCTTCATATTGTCATACTTTCTCTGCTTCGGAATTGTCGCAGTACTGTCTGATTACTCAGTTAAACTAACTAACAAACTGTAACTAAAAAAAAAAAAAAAATAGCCTTCGGAGACTCAGTGTTGTGGAGTTCCCACTGGCTATTCAATCTCGCACTTACTTCAGTGTAGAAATGTTGAAGCCATATACTTTCCATTCTACTCAAYATTTTTTCGATTCTTGGAAAAATTTAAAATTTTGCCCCAAAATGTTTTWCTGCCATAATATGAACTTATAAGCTACCCTTATAATATTTAAAGCAAAATTTCAGCAGACACTTTTTAATCACTGTTTTCGATTTARGGATGGGTTTTGTTCACTGATTGCCTGCCATATGTATTATGGCTTTAAAAAGTTAGCATCTATTATACGAGTTCCTTTGTGTGACAAAAATTTAAAATGTCCATGTAATGTTAGATTTAAATGGGAACTATGAAAGAGAAAAAAACTTAATGAATTACTAATATGTCTAAATAAACAATTTGTCGTAACAGAGGTGTWCATATTTTACGCTGAAGAAGCTTCGTAAGCTGGTGTCTTAGCCCCTTCATCACCTCTGTTGTTGTGACGTAACCCAAACTCACAAATAACAAATTTTAGTTACAATCTAATTCGCGTAATTGCACTATTACTACAGTGCTAATACAGTGCTTTCAAACTTTTCAGCAATCAGTGCGGGTAACCAAATTTTACCAAAAACTTAAGCGCCATACGTGGCTAACTATTGGCGGCACAGCGCCGACGAGTGATTGTTTTCAATTAAAAAGTTGAARTTTTTAACACAAATCGTGCCTTGTTTATTTTATCACACAATTTAACTATTCTTTTTAATCTCTGGCAGTGTTGTTTGCAAAATTTCCAAAGCTTTTTTTTTAGTTTTTTGGTCTTACATGATGTTTTTGTTGTTATTTTTTTTTTGGTTTTAAATGTGGTTTTTGTTGTTTATTTTTTTGTTCTTAAATTTGGGTTTTGTTTCAATTTGGTTTTTGTTGTTTATTTGCTTTTTAATCTGCGCGCGCATATCTTTTCCGCTAGCTAATGTCATTCGGACTGCGACCTGCTGGCGCACGTGTTCTTTGTACAAATTAACAAGAACAGCAATTTAATAACAGTTTTAGCGTTGACAAAACTAACAACAACACACAAACCAAGAAAACGAGAAAACAAAAAATAAATAAAGAGGAAAAACAATAACTGTGAAAAATCGAGCGAAATTCAAAGCCGCGAAACAATTGTGTGGCAACAATGGAAAAAAGCGTTTAGCAATCAGACGACTTGTTAAGCAAATAAATATATAAATAAGTTGGGCGAGGAATAAATCTCTTAGAAGGAAATCGACATTCTTGTCAATGCCGTGTTTTCGATTGTGTCGTTGACACAGCCACAACCATAGGTGGTTGCTGGCGCAGCTTTTTCACAATATTGCGGCAAGTTTTTCCAACAATGAAAATTTTGTTTTTTTTTTTTTTTTGTGTTTTTGAATTCTAAAGCGCTGCTTTTATATGCAATAATTTGAGGTTTTTCGCGGCACTGTGTGTGATTTCAATCGCACAAAACGCGACCACGGAGTGACAGCCAGCAAGCAGCAAACAATTATTGCTATTGTCACGAAGCACACAAGCAAAGCCACACATTAACGGAAAAGTCAAGCAATATTAATTAGAAGTAAAAATCAAAACGCTCAAACTATGCTAGAATTGAGGCGTGGCTGTTGATTATTTATYTATTTATTTGTATTTTTGCTCGATATTTCCTCCTTACCGCTGCCAGGCAGGCAGTGAATTGACAGTTTGCCGCGCGCAAGTGGACAATGTACACTGAATAGTGTTGTAAATGGCAACTTTATGACTTGTGTTATGTAAGTTTGTAGTCGTTGTAAATTTTATTGTAATAGCTAGTGTTTTTGTTTTTTGTTTATAGCTGTAAACGTTTGTCGCCACATCACGCGCGTAATTGATATGGTGCGCTGGCAGCGTGCTCAGCGCCAYGGAACTGCCAGTCAGCGCTAACGTTCCGCATCACAGTGGACCAAGTTGAGCAATTATACACTCGCAGKTTACTAATGTCGTTAATATGTAATATATATTGAAACTAAGTTGRCTTTATAAAAAAATCACTCAACCTATTAAGTTGGCATTATTTGGGTAAAAAATATGAAATATATGAAATTATTTGCTGTCGGTATACAATAAATATGTATTTATRTATTTAAGAGTATATAACTGCTTTTAATATGTTAATACGCAGCTGTTGGCCGGCCGTTGGCAATGCGGAAAAACGTGGGAAAGAAAACTCGTTGCGGCAACGACGTCGCCGCTTAATTGTTCTGCCGCTGTGAGGGAAGTAACTGCTTTAAATCGAATTAAAATAAACAATAATAAATTATATTTACAATTATAGCACGCAATTGCATGAAGTGGCTGTCAATATGTAAGGCAAATTATTCATTTCTAGCTTTACGTATGTAAATATTAGAATTTCTCTTGATATTAACTAGTTTAATTTAGTAGCTTGTATATAAAATGAGTAAAGTAGTTACCTTTGGTTGTAACGAGTCTATAATACCCTTAATAGACGCAATTTTCATGGTATGAATGGGGTATAAAAAGATGATTGTCTGAATTTTGATTGCTCAGTTTGTATGGCAACTATTGATCTAGTTGTCCGATCTGAAGAATATATTCAGGGATTATAGCGTTGCCTTGAAAAATCATCTGTGGCAACTTTCGTATTGATATCTCGTCCGTAAAAAAGTTTTTTATATAAAATCTTGATTTTGGTCRCTCAGTTTATATGACAGCTATATGCTATAGTAGTCCGATCTAAACCATTTCTTCGTGAMTAACGTTATTACCTTAGAAAATAATTCGTGTCARATTTCATGAAGATATCTCGTCAACTAAAAAAGTTATTCATACAAAAACTTGATTTTGAYCGTTCAATTCSTATGACAGCTACRTGCTATAGTGGTCCGATATCAGCGGTTCCAACAAATGAGTAGCTTCTTGAAGAGAAAATGATGTATGATGTATGCAAAATTTCAGATCGCTATCTTAAGAATTGGGGGAGTAGTTTGCGTAAAAAGAGACAGCATATCACTAACTTCTAAAGAGAAAGAGCTTCATTAGGTTGGGTATTTTTTACGTGGTATTTTTACTGATTTGTAAAAATTTTACAAAAAGTGTATTATATTGTGAATTTTTTTAATTTCTTTTATGTCACGGATGCCTTTATGATAACCTTACCAAAGCAATATTAAATGGTGACGGAGTTGTAGCAGCTTTCCATTTTTTGCCGTGGGGGAGCCTTTTATCGGAAGAAGTCTGAAAAATTAAACATTAAATTTTTTTACTTGATCCGTAAAAATATGAAAAATAAACTTTAACAATGTATATATTTATATATTACAGATGTGTTTATATACATTACTTCCAAGACAAAGTTCAGGTAAACTGAGAAAAGTGCACGTGCTGCCCAAAATAGGCGCAAACTCATCTAAAAAAAAGTTCGTTGCTGGCAGTCGCCACAAATTGGCATACCGAGAATTCATAGAATGGCATCTGAAACATTTCAGCAACGGATATGCCGCATCTGGTGCATCTTATCAGTCAGCAAAAAACTCTGCTCAATGTTGTGCGTGTGTTGCTGTTCGCATCGGCGGCTTCCGAGTGTTTGAGTGCTGCTGCGCGTCCGAGCGATGTGACCCAAAACGCTAATCGCCGGCAAATCGTCTGAAAACCATGGGACCAGCTGCCAGTTGGAAATCGCCGTTGGCCTTTTAGTCAGCTTGCAGGCAATATTTCTACATACTAAGCATATAGCATATATATATGTATATGTATTTATTTATCTATGTATACATATATGTCTGTATGTGTGTAAGTATTGGCGGTAGAATGCGCTGAGATGAAAGCATTCTTTATGGTCTGTTGTTCTTGGTGTAACCGCGCGCATTGGATATGCGGCAAGAGGATGTACTGCAAGCAAAGAGCTAGTTGTACCAAAACAGCAATACTCCGGTTTCAAGGCAAGGCTGCAAGGCTAAGTGGCAAAGTAATTAGTCTAACTATTTAGCGTTCAACATGCATTTGAGTAATTTCTATTTGAGTTGAAGTTTACCTAGTGGAGCTAATGGAGTACTAGAGCTTTTGTAGAGTGTGTAGTATTTTTGGTGGCCAAATTTGGTTATATTGGGTAGTCGAAAAAGTCTATTCGTATTTCTAATCAAACATCAACATAATTTTTTAAAAATATTTATAATGAACTTTAACGAACCAAGTATGAACCATTTTGGTCGACCTCTTTTTGCTATTTTTCGCTTGAGACATTATTCCATCAGTGTAAAGCTTTACTAGTTTCTCGGGACGAAAAACTGCGAAAAGTACTTTTCACAGAGTTTTTTTGAAGCCAACTTTATCCCATTAAGAGAATTCTGCATTGGCAGAAACAAATGTTAGTTCGATGGTGCACATTCAGGGCTATATGGTGGATGAATCAAAACTTCGCAGACAACCTCTCCCAGTTTTTGATGAGTCATCAAAAATGTGTGTGTTCTAACGTTTTAATGATGGAAGACGAAGATCTTTCTGTTGATCAGTTTTGGCCGTTTTTTTGAATGATTGCTTCAATCTCAATCTCTCAATCTGTAAACAAAGTAAAATGTAGAATCGAGCATTCGACCAGGCTGGACCAGCTTATTGTGAATGATTCCTTTTTACTCCCACCAAACACTCAGCCTTATGAATTGTCAATTCAGGCTTTGCGACCATTTGCTGAGCTTCACCACGTTTGGACCATGAACTTTTTCGCACATTATTATCGTATTTGATGCACTTTTCTGTTGTTATCATTCGCTTCAGAAATGGTTCGATTTCATTTCGTTTCAGCAAATAATCGCAGATGTTAACTCGGTCCATTAAATTTTTCACAGTCAATTTATGTGGTAACCAAACATCGAGGTTCTTTTTGTAACCAGCCTTTTTTAAAAGATTCATAAAGCTTACAAACTTACCTTTCCAAAACTATATGACGCAATGTGATTSGTAGGTATCAATCCGCTAACAAAATACGAAAAGACTTTTTCGACTACCCAATAGTTCGGTACTCACTCACAYAACTTACTTTTGAGGTCAGGGTATGTAAAAGTTCTAAGTCGAGGTCACTTTGGCTATAGTTTTTCTTAATCTCATTTTTGATATAAAAAACCACAGAAGAGTACCTCAGAGCTATTTCCAAAAGCCAATGAATGCAAGCTGACTGCAAGTTCACTCCGTTTTCTATGTTTAAGTCCAACTTTAATTATTTTTGTCGTCGTCCKGTTTAAATGGCAGCTTTCGTTTCACTAAAAGTACTGCACTCCTTGCCAAGCGTTCTTGCTTTATCTAGCTACCGCCCAGCTTGTTCTCCACCCAATGCTACACTATCAATTTATAACTTTCGTTGCGATGAAATAGAAACATATATTAAAGCAGCTTAACATCAAGGCAACGCACGCACACCCTCCTAAATGTGAAGCAAGCCGGTCAAGTTGGCAACGATCAGAGTCTGAGCCTTTTTTTTTTTTGCAGCAACGCCCAAGTGCACTATGCCATTGGTGGGTCACGTTTTCGCCATTTTTGTTGCAATTTTTCTTTTTCCAAGATTTTTGTTGTTTTTGCCATTTTTCGCTACTTCACCAGCCCGAAAATTCTTAGCACTTAGCGAAAAATCGGCTAGAAGCAAGCCAAAACACTTAGTTGTGCAAATTGTTTTAGCACTTTGTGCAGCAAATTGCTTCTGAATTTGTGGCAAGCCTTGTTGGGCTACACGAAATTTCAGGTGGATTGTTAAGCTTGTAAGTACAAACTAACTGCAAATGAGCTTCTGGCTGGCAGATTCTGCAGCACAAATTTCGCCAATCATATTTCCTTTGCCGGCTGCCCCTTCAGTCCCCCTTTCACTGCTTGCGCTGCGGCAGAGTTCGGCTTTGAGTCTCCCTTTTCTAGTTTATTATTTATCTATTATATACAAAGCTGTATATATATTCACTATATGTATATATGTATATTGCAAGTTCATAAGTTAGTCTTACTCTATTGCACTGCATTTTCTAGTTACTAGCTTAATGCTGTTGCTCCAAAAAGGTTATATAAAATGAAATTTCCTTCTACACTGTTAAGATAATTGGATGTTATCAACGTGCTTGAAAGTGCTAATGGCTTTTTCGCCCGCACCCACTAGCCGGACAGCTAGCTAGCTAGTTAACCATACCTTCGGCTGCACTCCGCAAACGCTTGCCGCTGCCCCTCTACCTGCTCGCGACGCTCGAAAGTAATTTATTTCATTGGATGTGCCTATTTATGTCTCTTATACTGATACATTTATTACCAGATTATTCGTATTAACTATGGTAGTTGTGCACTTTGTTGTTTTTGCAATACTTTTTCATGGCCGGCGTTATTATTACGGCTCGTCGCAGTTGACCTTTTTCATATTCGCCTGATTAATTTATACTGCTCACTTAGGTTTTTCATTTTGTTATTTGAAGACTTTGTCGTTTTTTTTTTTGTTGTTGGTAAATCCTTAAATTCATTTCCAGCTTATATTGAGTTATGGTCAATTTATCAGCGAAATTGGTTTTAAATCTGCGTCCAATTTCTGTTCAAAGCTAATAAACAATTATTTTAGATTTGCTTTTTTCCAGGTTCATGGATAGGTAGAAAGCGTGTGGACACCAAATCGTCAAATTATAGAGGACTTTATAGTAGTGTTGGAAGAAAACACAAAAAAAACAAAAAAAAAAAAAAAGGTGAGAGGGAAGTTCGGGTGATGCTAATTATACACATATATACTATACACTATAGACGTATCCATATACCATAATAATAATATGTAAAACTGGACTTCAGGCTTTTCAAAATAATTATTTTACAAGAAAAACGTATTTATTCAATAAATTTAGAAGCGAAACTCATTGATTGGTTTTTTGTGTTAAGTTAAGTGATTAAGTTAGACTACTGTGAGCAAAAACAATAGTGAGATTTTTTAATTTAAATTTCGCGCAAAATCCTGTTCATCGAAATATATTTTTCTATATTGGTATGACTGTCAGTGTAAAACTCACATCAAATAAATCAAAATAATCGCTATTGTTTAGTATACTCTACTCTTTCTGATGTACATAAAGCGCATTATTCCCATTATAGTTTGTGTGCGGAATCAAATTTCTGATGCCGAAACGTTCAGAATGTTCGAAAGGCCTTCGGTAATAATTTTTTGTCGCGAGCAAGTGTTTTTGATTGGTGAAATTCGTAAAAAGATGGTCGAGAACGTGTTGATGACGAACCGTGTCCAGGGCGGCCCTCAACATTTACTAATCAACACGTCAATGAAATAAATAAATTAATTAGTCAGAGATCTTATAGGGGAAATATGGGAAACAATGCTTTGCTTTTCGACTACTAGGACGGTATGGAATGTATTATTACTGGCGGTGTTACTTGCGGTGATTCTTAGCTCTATGCGTGTAACCAGGAAACAGACGATCAACCGGCCGAATATCGTGGTAAAAGTGAGACGAAACCGAAAAAACGACGTCAAAGCARGTCAAAAATCAATGTTATGTTGATAGTTTTCTTCGTTTTCCGAGGTGWGCTGCACTCTGTATCCCTTTCGACTGGTTCGAACTGTCGATAATGAATATTACATGGCGTTACCGCGAAGTTATTTGTAAAAAGTGGCCAGAATTATGGTTCGACAACTCTTGGTTTCTGCATCTCGATAATGCACCGTCGCATACTGGACTGATTCCTCGTAAGGTTTTAAGGTGTCAAATAAATAAAGAATTTTAAAATTATTAAGGGATCAGTAGGGTAATCTGRTCTGTTTTTTAACATTATTTCTCATACAAATTATTATTCTATAATAGAACTTTTTTCACATATCATGAGGTATATCGTGGAGTGTATAAAAATTTTTTTTTCGGAATTTTTTGATGACATCTGTCGGAGAAATGACTGGGTGAATGAGTTGCGTTTTTTCACTGGCGGACACGATTTCTTATATTTGGATTATCTGAAATACAAAAACCCAATTTATTTTTAAAAAGTACGTGAATGGATTAACGTTTTTTTTTAGTTTTCTCCATCTTTATTTGCATAAATTTTAACATAACGTTTGGGACGACAGCCAGGCGTCCTGTGTGTGTGTAGTGCCCTTTGAGAAAAATGAGTTTAAAGTGCCAGGTGTGCACTCCGAGCGCTCCGAACGTCATGCGGTTTTATTATTTTTGGGCTACATTAATTCTAAGGGTACAAGCGAACAGAAAATGCAAACAAAAATATTTTTTGAAAAAAAAAACAAAAAAAAATTATCCTACTGATCCTTTAACAAAGCTTTCTTATTTTTTTACTGATAGCAGTATAACTGAGACCTCGAAGTGACGGGAGATCATGGTTACACTATCCTTTGTGAAGGCAAAGAAAAAGCTGCKGGATTCGGAAATCAGCTGTCGGCAAAATTAAACTATCGCAAATATACAAGAGTTTTTTATTTCTATTTCGAATATTTTCCCTGAATGTGTGAATGTGTGAAAGTATGAAAATTGCCTTGATCTGGTGAAAGTGGTATATTCGAAGAAGAAGTGTTGAAATCAATCTATGGTATATCATATTCTGACATCCGGTTAAATGTTCAATCTTACAGCATGAATCCCAATCGTACAGTGTCCAGTTAGAGTTCCGACGACCATTKAAAGGTGCACCTTGCTGAGTCCGAGGGGTTTCCTGGACCTGTTATAACTTATTTTGAGCTAAAGCTTCGAATAGCCTCGTTTTCTACACTGTTTGATGAGGTCGCTACATATAGAAGGGTATGTGAACGAAATTCTCACGAAAGTTGGTTCTACGTTGCCCTAATTGGACCAGATTTTAAGCGACAGGGGGCTGATATCTGGGCGAGTTAGCTGTATTCAGCATTCATATCGGTAAGTTGAGTACTTGAAATAGTTGCATTTGGTTCCCAGCGATTTTTTTATTTACTTTGTTTTTGCTCAGCAATAAACAATTTAAACATATGATCAAATTTGACCCGGATTGAGAAACAAACCTACATTTTCATGTATTTTAATACAAATAGTTAAGATCACCTTCATATCAGGCTACTGAGCCAATAAAATCAATATTTGATCAGACGATATATAATATTTCATTAGTCCATGGAATTCATATTTCTGATATCGTCGACTTTCTAATTGGTGCCCTGTTCAATCTACAGCTAAGCTTAGTTAGTTTTTGCAATGATCTAATATTAATTTTCTTTCTCCTTGTTTGTAGCTTACATTTTTTTCTCCTCCTCTGACTAGCAAGGTATTTTCAGGTCAGCTCCAATAGGACACTACCATTTTTCATTATTCCTAAGAAAACTACGAGGATGTATTTTAGCAGTTCGAGGCGCTAATAGTCTGGATAATTAATATAGTATACACTCTGGCGCAGTTAAGGACGAGAGAGAGAGAGAAAGACAGAGAAAAATTTGAATTATCTCTCCAAGTTGTCAACGGCGGGAAACAAAAGCAGCCACAAGGTTTAAATAAGCAGAATAAATTTAAAACAAACGAAAATGTAATATGATCCCTTAGCGGCAATGCTCTTTGAAGTCAAAAATTTACAATRTACAAAATAAAATTTTTTTAGTGTACTCGCTTAGCGTCGGGTGTGCGTGTGGTCGCCGCATTGACGAAATGGTWGACGAACGCAATTGTTTACATGAAGAAATGTTAAGTGAATTTGTGGTATGGACCCCACCTGTAATTCCAACTAAAAATTTAGCTGCAACTTCAAGACGAATTAAAAAATAATAAGAAAAAGGAGGTTAAAACAAACTCTGTTTTTGTTTTTTTTTTTTTTGCTGTTCATTTGCTGGTATAAAATTTCAATAAACTCAGGTAAAACTATTATTTACACAAACTTCAGTTTTACTATACCGCYTGAGCTATAATACAACTTCTTATGTACTTACATACGTGTGTAAGTGTAGCCACATACAAATTTGTTTCCTCAAAACACACAMACACAGGCATCTTCATTTAAAAATTTTTTGAATACTTTTGGCAAATTGCTGAAGCAGCCAAAAAGCAAAAATAAATTCACAAAAATTTGGCTTTAGTCAATCAACTTGCTTAAGTAAAAATAAATCTGCGTAGAAGAAGAAAGTAAATGGGAAAATATGGAAAAAATTATTTAAAATTACACAAAAGCGAACATYGTAAACGAAGCAAAAAATAACGCCGACCAACAACAGCCACTGTACACTTGAAGCAGCCAAGCAGCTGCTGCTGATGCGCTGTGCACCGCCACCCCCAACGACGTGGTCATCAGTCACAAGAGTCTCCAAAGCCACTTATCAGTCATGCAACGGCGATGGCGACGGTATCGGTGGCGGCGGCGGCGGCTTGCCGTCAAGTCTTGAGCCAACTAAACGCCCGGGCTACTCGATGATTGATGGCGCCGAAAGGAAAGTTTAAAGAGGCACACGCCGCAATCGGCCAACTGTGGCAATGACTGGAGCTGCCTGCTGCCTGACTGCTGAAGATGCCTTATAGCCCAAGCGTTCAACAGTGTGGCGCTGATTGTTGTCTTTCTTCTTGTTGTTGCTATTGCTGYGGCTGCTGTTGATGATTATCGCCATTTTTTATTTATTTGCTTTGTGTGTGCATGCCCGTATATCTGTGYCTGTGTGCGGTACTTTATGGCTTTTTCGCTTCAAGCGACTTTTGGATTTTGACTTGTCTTTATATAWTTTTTTTTTACTCTTTTGCGACTTAGCTGCCTGTGTCTGCTGTAAGCAAAGCGGATTATGCTCCACTTTGGCTGTAAAGTACTTATGTGTACACTACTACATACCTTAGTACTCAATAATTCTGATTAACAAATTGGTGCTGTTGTTGTTGTTGTTTGCTACGCATACACGTAGACATCTCAGCATAGATATGCAAATACGGCTAAAAGCTAGTGGCCGCTGCTGGTGCCACGCTTACTAATGTTATACTCGTTAATATTTTTGAAGTGATCCCGTTATGTCACTACTAGAGCCGCTTCACTTTTCTCGACTTAACTTAACTTAACTCAAACATATTTTTTTACTTCTATGTTTGGAATTTCAGCTTTAGTAAGTTAAACTTATATTTAACTTAACTTAACGTCACTAATCTTAATTTAGCCATCTTCACTTAACTCATATCAAACTTAGTGAAGTTAATTTAAGCTTCTTGATCTAATTCTCTTAACTTAAGGTAGCCCAGCTTTATTTAACTTAACTAAACTAACTTTAACTTAACTTAACTTAACTTAACATAACTTAACTTTACTTAACTTAACTTAACTTAACTTAACTTAACTTAACTTAACTTAACTTAACTTTACTTAACATAACTTAACATAACTTTACTTAACATAACTTAACTTGACTTAACATAACTTAGCTTAACTTAACTTATTTGCAAATGTTCGAGTTATTTTTTTAATTTTTTGTTTCCTTCTTAATTAATGAAGTCCTACTGTAGCCGCAGCTAATTTGTATGGCTATGACATCTATTGACAAAATACGAAASTACTTATTYGACTAMMCAATACAYACATTMTATACACTACCATYATGTAAATGTAATTATCGAGCATTAAGATCAATGTTTCCTTGATGTGTAAGTCGGTTGTAGCGTAGAACAAGATTATAAAAAGGATAAAGAAAAAAATTAACTTTATTCTTCCGGTCATATATTTCCACTTGCATATCTGTATTTGTGTATCTATGTGAGCGTATACAATGCAAGTTAATCTCAAAGTGTGAGTGATTGCACTATGCCTCAGGCAATCAAAATTTGTAGCCGCTACACTACTCCGATAACCTAAAATGTCTACTTCGCATTGCCAAAACAACGCATACTTCCTCTAAAAACCTTACAAGCGCTCATCATATGCCTTGTTTACTTTTTTCTTTTCATAATCTCATGCGTAAAATTTATTTTATATTTTTATTATCAATTTAGGCGGGTTATTATGTATTTTAATGCGCTTGTTCGTACATAATAAAAACACCCTAAAGGCCAAATAAAATAAAACCKCCAAAACATTTTACAAAATACGATTATAAGATAGCATGAAAATAAATATGAGAAAAAATGCRAAAAAAGTGGTAGTGGCAACAGTTAAAAAATAATGAGAAATAAAAAATCAAAAGTGCAAAAAAATTATTGCCCACCTTACGAATAATGAAAGAAAAAAGATAAAATTTCATTCGCCTGCGAAAAATTTGCGCAAAATGTAATTGACGGGATGAATGCACAGGTACATA